>NC_142742.1:1255000-1557500 GCF_051943395.1 Hippocampus bargibanti | reverse complement strand
GGGGAGGCTCAGTTAAGTACAGCGTGTGGTCTGCATTTTGGCCACTGATAGCCAGGGTCGTTGGCTCGCCTTGTGTGGGTGTGTGTGGGTGGGCCGAGTGTGAGCGGGAAACTCTGTCACACTTACATAAACAGTCCTGATAGGACACACACACACACACACACACACACACACACACACACACACACACACACAGGGTGTTATTGACAGATGATTTTTTTGTGTGTGTTTTTGTGTGTGTGTGTGCTCTCATTTATATGTGGTTATGGGGACAAAAACCTGTTTACACAGTCACATCCTGGGGACCATTTGACGTATGGGGACGAAAAACCTGGTCCCCATAAAGAAAACATATAAAAAAACGTTTCAGAAAGGGTGGTCCCCAGAAGTGATGATCCGAAAAGTGGTCCCCAGAAAGCATAAAAACGCATATGTGTGTGTGTGTGTGTGTGTGCTCTCATTTATATGTGGTTATGGGGACAAAAACCTGTTTACACAGTCACGTCCTGGGGACCATTTGACATATGGGGACAAAAAACCTGGTCCCCATCAAAAAACATTAAAACGTTTCAGAAAGGGTGGTCCCCAGAAAGCATAAAAACGCGTATATGTCTGTGCGTGTGTGTATGTGCTCTAATTTATATGTGGTTATGGGGACAAAAACCTGTTTACACAGTCACATCCTGGGGACCATTTGACATATGGGGACAAAAAAACCTATGTTAAAGAAAACATAAAAAAATGTTTCAGAAAGGGTGGTCCCCAGAAGTGATGATCCGAAAAGTGGTCCCCAGAAAGCATACAAACGTGTGTGTGTGTGTGTGAGTGTACATTTCGGCTATTTGTGTGTGCGGATTAGCAGTAAATATTGCATCAGGTCCACATGGAGTCATCCGGGGACTTTGGACTCTGTAAAGTAGTAAACACTGTGACAGAGTAGGGCTCATGTGTATGTGTGTGTGTGTGTGTGTGTGTGTGTGTGTGTGTGTGTGTGTGTGTGTGTGTGGGTGGAATCAACAATCAGAAATGTAGAAAATGGACAATCATCTCTGCCATGTTGTTCTACCACAGGTCCTGGAAGATACCACGGGGGTCCGGCGGGTGGTAGTGACCCCCCAGTCTCCTGAGTGCTACCCCCCATCGTACTCCCCGGCTTTATCGCCCACGCATCACCTGCCCCCCTATCTGGCCCACCCCCACTTCATCCCCAACTCGTTCTACCCGCCCGTCAGTCCCGGCGAGCTGACCCACCACCAGTACTACCAGCACCACCTCCCCCCCATGTACGGCGACCCAGGTAGGAGCCCGCCCGTCGAGCAAAGGTGCGGTCGCTAGCTTGCGAGCAGCCGCTAACTCCTTCTTCTTCCTACCCAGAAATCATGCCGGTGTTCGGCATTTCCAACTTCATCCGGGAGGAGACGTACGGGAAGCCGCAGCCCAAGAAGATGAAGGAACAGCGGCAACTGGAGCGACAGAACCGGCTCAACTCGCCGCCCTCCAACTTGTATAAGGGCAGCCTGGGCCCCGCCCACAACGGGTACAGGTGAGCCGACGCTTTTGGCTTTTGCAGCATGCGAGACTTCCAATGACATTTTTCACTTTTGATGACTTTTTGGAGTCCATTTGTGACTTGATCAGATTTATTAGGGACTTTTTTTTAAGAATCCAATCACCGTTTTGAGCTATCGATTGATGGAAATTGGCCCCAATCTGCCTCCTTCAGATTCTTGATTGTTCTCTGATTTTTCTTGCATGAAAGTAGATAATGCTTGTTATTTAATAATTTATTAAAAATATATATACATTTTAAATATAAATGTATATAATATATTTTATTTTATTAAGAAAATATTAAAATATATAAAGTATACATTTAAAAAATATATATTAAACATATAAATAATATATATATTTAAAAATATAAATGATATATATAAATATTAAAATATATACTATATATATAGTATATATAAGTATATATATATACAGTATTATACAGTATATATAAGTGTATATATATATATATATATATATATACATATATATACTCTATATATATATAGAGTATATATACGTATATATATATATACAGTATATACAAGTGTATATATATATACAGTATAGATATACAGTATGGATTGGATTGGATTGGATTGGATATGCCTTTATTAGTCTCACAGTGGAGAAATATATATATATATATATATATATAGTATATATATATATATATATATATATATATATATACAGTGTATATATATACACACAGTGTATATGTGTGTATATATATATATATATATATATATATATATATATACTGTATATATATACTTATATATAGTATATATTTTAATATTTATATATATCATTTATATTTTTATACATATATATATATATATATATATTAAATGTATATATATATACAGTAAAGTCTCGTTATATCGATATTCAAGGGAGTCCGAAAAAATATCGATATAACCGGGACTATCGATATATCCGACCCTGTTTGCATGTAATTTTCTCCGTGCGTGCATAGAAATAGTATCGATATAACCGGGACTATCGATATATCCGATATCGATATAACGAGACTTTACTGTATTAAACATATCATTGAAAAAATCTATCTAATCATAATATATTTTATTTTAAGCGCCTTTCAAAGCTATAAAATACCTATATTATCCATATTTGTTGCAGCCTCAACTGTTGTTAAAGCACGGTATAAATCAGTATGTGTTGTATTGTATTGTATATACACACATGCATGCCTACATAATGTGTTTTAAAATTGCAGCAAGTCCCACGCACCATCGCTCGGGTCAGTGGGGTCAGGCGGCGGTAGTCCGGGTAGCAAGAAACCGGACCGGCGACTTCGCAGCAGTCCACGTAACGGTGAACCGGAGGCACACCCGCAAGGTAAGACAAAATCATTGGGACACAAAAACAAACAAACATGGCGGCAAATGTGATGGGCTCAAAGTGTAAACCTCTTTATGTTTAAATTATCGGTGACCTTAAACAGCTTGAAAAGTCTTCTATGAGGGATTGTTTGGAATTGTACCGCTAGTAGCGGCTAACTGCTGAGTGTTTGTCATCTCCAACTCTCGTTTGTGTGTGAGCGACTTGTCACGTGACAGAGAAATAACCCCGGTGACCTGACTCGAACGGCCCTTTGAATACATGAAACGCACCTTGTCTTTCAAGAATGGTTGAATGCATCCCTGGGTGAGGGGACGGGAGTGGGGGCAGGGGCTTGTCTGGCTAGCCGCATAGCTGAGGTCGTCCTGGGGTGCTATCGCTTTACCCTCAGCCACAATACGCGCCTTGTTGCTGGTAGGCCCATGGTGCTTGTGCATACCTGGGCAGTCTTACTGGATGAAGGAAACTTTGTGTCATAGAAAGACGGCAGCTTTGTGTTATCAAACATGTACACACACGTGCACACACATTGGCTAAAACACACCAAGTATCTAAATATATCATGTGCACTATTGTGAAATATATTCACGAGAAAAATATGACCAAGAACCAAGGGATATTGTTGATAAAGAGCAGGGGACTCAAGACGGAGCCCTGGGGAACACCGAAACAAGCATACACACTACAATATGTGTGTCATGATAATAATAATAATAATATATTTCATTTATGAGCATAGTGTTTGTATAGGTGTGTGTTTACATTACACACACACATACGCTTGTTTTCAGGCATCGTGGGGACCTCATCAACCCCTTCCAAACAAAGTGGATGATGTGACCAAATTGAGCAAAATGGAGAAATCATCACCTTCAGAGTCTACCGGCCCTTTAAATGGTAGTTTTCATTCCTAGAATCTTATTGAATGGGAAAAAAACGGTCAATTTTTCCCAGATTCCACCTCAGTCGTCCATAGCCGGATGACAACTAATGTTTCAAAGAACCAGTCGATCTGGACGAAATGAAGAAGCGTGGTGGTGACCCTAATTAGCGAAACCCCACATTGAACGTGTTGAATTTACAAAAAATCTTGACGGAAAATATTTTTAAGAACCAGGGATGTCATTGATAAAGAGCAGGGGACCCAAGACAGAGCCCTGGGGAACACCAAAACAACCATATGCACACCCACAATATACCTAGGGTGTGTCCATAGTGTTTGTATGGGTGTGTTGCGTGTTGCTGCCGCTGCTCACCCGCAGAAAAAAAATATCCCATGACTGGCAAGTGTCCTTGAAGAGTTTTGAAAGGCGCTTATAAATGAAATGTATTATTATTATTATTTACATTACACACACGCTTGTTTTCAGGCGTCGTGAGGACCTCATCAACTCCTCCGAAACAAAGGGATCAAATTAAGCAAAATGGAGACATCATGTCCTCCCGAGTGTACCGGCCCTTTAAATGGTAGCTTTCATTCAAAGCTTCACGCCAGCATACAGCCGGTGTGCGGAACCAGATGAGCTTATGGTCGTCTGCCAGCGAAGAAGACACACATAAGCACACGTGCTCGAGGCGGGGAGGAGGGAGGGGGTGGGGGGCGTAAGAGGGGGTGGGCCCACCGCTCACACGTCGACGACGCGGTGTATTTGCGGGTCCTTGGCTGTCTCGGCCTGTCCGGGTCTCAAGGACATGATGGGGATCAGGCACAAATACTCATCCAATGCTGTGGAAGTCAACTTGTTGGGAAGTTTGAGTCGTTTCGAGTAGTAGTAGTAGTATTATTATTATTATTATTATTATTAGTAGTATTATAGTAGTAGTAGTAGTAGTAGTAGTAGTAGTAGTAGTAGTAGTAGTAGTAGTTGTTGTTGTTGTTATTTTTATCCTTATTATTATCATTATCTCATCTCATTTTCCGTACCGCTTGTTCCTCATTAGGGTCGCGGATATTATCATTATTATTATTATTATTATTATTACAGTAAAGTCTCGTTATATCGATATTCAAGGGAGTCCGAAAAAATATCGATATAACCGGGACTATCGATATATCCGATATCGATATAACGAGACTTTACTGTATTTAGGTACTGTCTAATAAAATGAAGGGAAACCATATGTTGAATTCATTAATTGTTTAATTGGTTACTCGCTAAATTTTGTGTATTGATCGTCAATGCTGCAAGAAAAAATAAATCATAATTTTAATTTCAGAGGAAAAAAAATCAATTGGGGCGCACAAAAATTGCCCCCCCCCCCCCCCAACCCTCATTGAGCAGCTGTAGCCAACATGGCAGCCTAGCTCCTCCCCAGCTCTGCGAAGGCCCCGCCCTCCTTGCCTCCAAGAAACTAGCCAAGCAGAAACAGATGTGCACCCCCCGCCCCATCTCCCCGCCGTCTTCGCTACCGCACCGTCCGTCGCGGGTTCCTAGAACCCGTCCGTCCATCCGTCCTCCTGGCAGAAACCGTCTGGCTCCGTCGCGCGGAGACCAAAGCAGATGTTCCCCACTTCGCTTTCGCCCAGTCCAACGGCAAACTGCGCCGCTTGCAAAAAAAATCACAATCCAGCCTTCTTGTTGCACATTTGGAATGTTTTGCGCACTAAATTGCACATTTTAAGCGGGGGTGCAAAAAAAAATAGCTCTCCAGAAGCCGATTGGTGAATTTATATATAATAATAATAATAATAATAATAATTTCATTTCTAAGCACCTTTCAAAACTCTCAAGGTCACTTTACTCTCACAGGATAAGTTTTCTGTGGGGGAGCAGTGGCAGCCACACGCGGCAGCATTCACTCAACCCGGAAGTAAATAGATAGAAAGCTAGCTAACCAGCTACTAGATAGCTGGTAGCCAACAGATAGCTCGCTACATAGCTAGCTAACTGGTTATATAGCAATGGCTAGCTAGATAATAATAATAATAATAATAATAATAATAACAATAATAATAATAATAATAATAATAATAATAATAATAATAATAATAATACATTTCATTTCTAAGCGCCTTTCAAAACTCTCAAGGTCACTTTACAGTCACAGGATACATGTTTATGTGGGTGAGCAGCGGCAGCCACACACGCCAGCATTCACTGAATCCGGAAGTAACTCAAATAGATAGAAAGCAAGCTAGCTAGATGATAGATAGCTGCTACTAATAATACTACTACTAATAATAATAATAATAATAATAATACAATGCATTCAGTTAGATAATACACTGAGTAGCCAGCCAGCTAGCTAGATAGCTAATAGATAGCCATCTAAACAGCTAGCTTACAGGTAGCTAGCCAGCTGGCTAGATAGCGAATAGTAAGGCAGCAAGCCAGCTAGATATCTAATCGATGGCAATTTAGCATCCCCCGACTCATTAAAGCCAAAAAAAACGGATAAAACTTCATTTTCTCTTTCCGTGATGTCATCTTCATTAGCCGCACTCACCTTTTGACCAAATCATGACTCACAAACATCCAACTCCCCCGATTTTTCCTCCTTCCTTTATTTGGCTATGCATCGCCATGGTGATAATCTCATCGCCGCCGTTGTTGAGTTCTCCGCGCTTCCCACGGTTTCCAAATAGGGCGATGCGCAAGAAAAGGGGGCGTACAGGGGGTCAGATGAGGAAATATGGCAGAAAAATGATGACATCATGCGTGAAGTCATCTGAGGATGGCTGTTCATGCCAATCACGGTGCGAGTGACCCCCTTTTCCGTGTCAAGTGGGCTGCAGCTGGCTTGAGTGTGTGAGTGTGAGTGAGGAAACCTGGTTGGGTGGGGTCCTATGGCCGAGCATTCTGTTTATGTCTCTTCTTCCAGATGGTAAATAGAATCCTCTAGGGAAGAAAAAAAACGCATCCCAGCAAGTACAGACTCCATAAATCCCCATTAGATGAGTCTGTTTTTTTGCTGAGGATAAAGAATATATGCTTGTTTATGTTCAATAATCTGCCTGGATGGAATATGTCGTTCGGATACCAGTCGCTTCAAGGGTTGTTTCACGGCAATGTTAAATGTTAGCTTGTCAATGCGGTTTTCCATTTGCCGTTAGCATGTAGCCGGCGGGGTCAATCCCAAGGCCGAGTTTGGTTGTTGGCAATGCACGCCATTTAATGCTTTTTGTTTTGGCTTTGGAGAGCAGGCAGCTTTTGAAAATGGTTATCTATCTATCTATCTATCTATCTATCTATCTATCTATCTATCTATCTATCTATCTATCTATCTATCTATCTATCTATCTATCTATCTATCTATCTATCTATCTATCTATCTATCTATCTAGATACATATGTATGTATTTATTTATTTATAAATTACTTGCAATGTTTCTGCCAATATTTATGTCACAACTTCTTTCTTCACTTTTATAAATCTTGACCGTATAATGTGGAAGAATACGATTGAAGTTACAATAAAAATAATAATAATAATAATAATAATAATTAAATAATTAAATAAAATAATTCAGCATTAGTAAAAATGTATTAAAAATATGTAATGCCGTAATATAATATAATATAATATAATATAATATAATATAATATAAATTTAATGTGAAGAAAAATAATCTGTCTAGATTATTAAAGATGACATTTAAAATTTTATGTATTTACATTTCTGAGTTTTGTAATTGCATTTCAAATCTTTACTTTTTTACGTCGTAGTTAAATAAATCATCAATCAAATAATTCTGAAATAATAAAAATGGAAAAAAGTAATGCAATAATTAATATATAATAATGTATATATAATACAAATAATAATAATCTAAACTAATTAAATGTATAATATAATATAATATAATATAATATAATATAATATAAATGTAATATAACATAAATTTAATATGAATAAAACAATAATCTGTCTAGGTGACATTTAACATGTTGACACATCTGAGTTTTGTCATGATATTAAGTGACCAAAAAACATATTTTAGCACTTTTTTTTTTATCAACAAACATTTTTATCACTAAAAATTTGTATTTTTTCAAGTTTCCAAATAATAATAAATAAATAGACAAATAAATACATACAATAAATCAAAATAAGTAAATAAATAGCTACATAAATAAACATAAGAAAAAAAAATAATAATAAATAAATACATTAATAAATTAATAAATAAATAGATTGGTGATGATGATGATGGATGGATTTGCCTTTATTAGTCTCACAGTGGAGAAATGTACATTTCACAGCAGCAAAGTGATGAAAGGAATGAAAGTAGAAAAACAAAATACATGAGCTGCTGGAAAGGCAGCCACTCTCGCGGCCCCGTCTTGAAGTCAAAAGAACAACAAAAAAAGAAATAACAAATAATATGACAACACAAAGTGCGTCAAGATGTGTGCCAACAATCACCATAGCAACCACGTGTGCGTGGATGTGTGTTTATGCGTGTGTGTGTGCTCACCATGCAGTCACCCCCCACCTTGCTCACACCTCATTCCTCATCCCTTTGAGTGCTTTTGTTCTCCCGTGATTAGAGGCCGCCAAAGATGACAATCTATCTCACTTTTTTCCACATGGCGCGTTTGCGCGCCCTCCGCTGCATTTTTCACATTTTTTCCTCTCCCCTCTCCCCCCTCCCTGGCTCTTTCCCCCCTCCCCCTTCAGGCCTTAAAGGTCTTTTTCTGTCCCGGCGCAGACAGAACGCAGGCCGTCATTCTGCAGGAATGTGACCTCCTCGTCTTCATTTTTTTTTTTAAACACACACGCGCGCACGCACACACACGCGCATACAGTGTGTGAGGCTAGCCGCAGACAAGATGTCGTTGTTGTCCGTCATTCCTGTGTGATGGTGCATCCAACTTCCACGAGATGTTTTATTTTATTTTATTTTATTTTATTTTATTGTGTATTTTATCTTTTATCTTTTATATTTTATATTTTATATTTTATATTTTATATTTTATATTTTATATTTTATATTTCATAGTTTTTAGTTTTTAGTTTATAGTTTATAGTTTTCTGTTTTCTGTTTTTTTTTTTTAATCTTTTATCTTTTATAATTTTTTTAATTTTTTTTTTTTTAATTTTTATTTTATATTTTGTATTTTATATTTTATTGAGGTGATAGTGGTGGGGGTTCCCCCCCACCCCCACCGTCATTTCTTCTTTCCGGTGGAGTGGATTTGCAGTAGTCAGGAAGTCGGTCACATGCTGCTGAGTGAGATATTTGTGGATGAAACAGTCATGCTTTAAAAATGTAAAATAAACAAGCACACAAGTACACACAAAAAAAAAAAAAAAAAACATGCATCACGGTCTGATCGTTGTCACGCAATTTATATAAAAAAAAAAAGACAAATCAAAATTTCAGCATGTGAGGAATTATCATTGGATTAAAATCACAACTCAAAAAATGTCCTGTTTTAAATATTTGCAGAGTAAAAATTTGGTGTGTACCGGTCTGATATGGAAATTTGATATCGGTCCAATATCAACTGAAAACAAAACAGTATCAGCCTACACTTAAAATCTCCGACATGAGAGCTCATATGCAAATAGTCCATTTAAAGGACAACCGACGTCTCCCGACAAGTTGTGTCCATCATTTGTAAAATGGCTTCAAATGATTTCTACTGAGCGTATTTGACAAAGATTCCACCGCATATAGCTATATTTTACGTTTTAAGACTCGCGCTGAATATTCAGGAAGTCTTGTTTTTGAGTTGGTGACGAGTCCGTACGTGACGTCACTAAAGGAACGCCCCTGACCCAAAAAAAAAGACACATTGTAGCGGTCCTTCCATCACGTCAATGTATTTTGCTGTACTTATTTGGTCGTGTTGCACCAAAAAGAGCCAGAAGAGGGCGACCAAGCTCCATGGAAGTACTTGATACCTTTACATATCATGGAAATATTTTTTATCTCAAGTCAAAAAAAAGATCCAATTATTTTAAAATATTTTCTTTTTTTCCATTTTTTAATGGGATCTAAAAATCTAAATTAACACTTGAATTGTTTTTTTTTAAAACACTGACATCATATTTTGACTTAGTAAACTTTATTGGTATGTTTTTTTTCCCCCCCTCCTTCTCCAGATCACGACTCAGAGACCAAACGTGTTCAAGACTTGTTGTCTACAATCGACAAACCACAGGTTAGTGCGCCCATTTTTCGACACACACATTCGGTCTTTGTCTCATGCTTTTCTGTGGTGCTTTATTTTTCCATGTTTCGGTAGTTAACGTGAAAATCAGATGCTTCGAATTTAGCGGGAAAGAAAATAAAGAGGTCACTTGGCTTCTTAAAAAAAAAAAGTGGCAGTACTCTGAACGGCCACACGAGTGCAGCATCCGCATATGCTTTCCCAAAGTAGAGGGGTGTGCAAACTATTCTGCAGCATGAAAAATACAATAAAAAAACGTGACATCTAAAGCTAACATTTCCTCATCTTTATTTTAACCTTGATAAATTAATAATAACAAAAAAATGAAAAAAAAATGTCTGGTGGCAAAAAAAAAAAAAAAAAAAAAAGAATTTAAATCGTCCTCTGTTTCATTACATTAAAAATGAAATCATCCCCCTGTCAAATTCCTCATTTTATTCTTTCTCGGTAGGTGTCTAATCTGCAGGCCCGAGCCGTGCGTCTCTGTTGGGCGCCCCCCGCTGGCCTGATGAGCCGGCACGGCAACGGTATGCCCGTGTCGTGCTCCTACGAAGTGTCCCTCTCGGAAAAAGGACGAGATGGCAAGTTTCGCCTCATCTACAGGTAAACAGAAGCAAAAAAATGCATAAAAAGACGACATTTTGAAATGTTTAATATGTATATATATATATATATATGATACATTTCATATAAATATGATGTGTTTTGATCTGTAAAAATGGCGAGTGGTTCAAACAGCAGCCATTTTTAGACAAAATCCTATTTACAGGCTTTTCCACAGCCCAAAAAATATTTTTAAAATAAACACATACATAAATAAATCCAAAAAACACACTATTGTCATCAGAAAAAAAATCTCAAATTTAGCTGAAACAGATGCATTGAAAAACAGTTTCTTTTTAGCCAAATAGATTTCAGACCAATCTAAATAAAAATCATATTAAATATAATAAATATTTAATATTTTCTAGCTAATAGATATCAAGCTAGATAGCTAGCGAGCCAGCCAGATAGCTAATAGAGTGTTAATAAGATTGTGTCCAAAAATGGCAGCTTTTTTTTCACCATTCGCCATTCTTACAGACAAAGACAAACTTTTTTTTTTTAAATGATTATGATTATGATTAGGATTAATTGATTACGGCATTTTCATCCTTCTTTTTTCTCACTGTTCCAAAGCGGTGAAGAACTCGAGTATCATCTGAAAGATCTTAGGCCAGCGACCGACTACCACGTACGGTAGGTGCTCTATTCTCCTCACTTTTAAACCTCAAAAACCTGACCTTTGACCTTTGCGACCCCTCCCCCCTCCTGTTTTGCCATCAGGGTGTGCGCCACCTACAACTCGGTGCGCGGCTCGTGCTCGGAGGCGTGCACGTTCACCACGCATTGCAGCGTCAGCGTTCCCGACGTCCCGCTTGCCCCCAAGCTTTCCCACCGCACCAAAAGCACCCTCACTTTACAGTGGAAGGTACGTACGCCCGATTTCTTTCCGCACTGTCAAAGTATCCGTCGCTCGTTTTTGACGCAAAGATTACCGTATTTCCCGGTGTATAAGGCGCACCCAAAAGCCTTGGTTTTCTTCAAAACATGACCATGTGCCTTATACGCTTGAGCGCCTTATATATACCTAGCTAGCTAGCTTTTTTCTATCTATTAGCTGTCTAACTACCTTGCTTGCTATCTATTAGCTAGCTAGCTAACTTGATCTATTTGAGTTATTACGGGTTGAGTGAACGCTGGCGCAGGTGGCTGTCGCTGCTCACCTGCAGAAAAACTGACCCTGTGACTGTCAAGTGACCTTGAGAGTTTTGAAAGGCGCTTGTTATTATATTATTATTATTATTATCATCGTTATCATCGTTATAGTTATTCTCATTATTATCATTATTAGTATTATTAGTATTATTATTATTTTTATTAGTATAGTGCTTCAACAACAGCTGAAGCTGGAACATAATAACATTCCATTTCATTTCTAAGCGCCTTTCAAAACTCTCAAGGTCACTTTACAGGCACAAGATCCGTTTTTTTTTCTGAGGGTGAGCAGTGGCAGCCACACGCGCCAGCGTTCACTCAACCCAGAAGTAACTCAAATAGATAGCAAGCTAGCTCGCTATTGAATAGATAATAATAATAATAATAATAATAATAATAATAATAATAATAATACATTTAATTCCAAAGCTTCTTTCAAAACTCTCAAGGACTAGCGAATAGATAGCTAATAGCTAGCAAATAGATAGCCGACAGCTAGCGAATAGATAGCTAATAGCTAGCAAATAGATAGCCAACAGCTAGCGAATAGATAGCTAATCGCTAGCAAATAGATAGCAAATAGATAGCTAATAGCTAGCTATTAGCGAGCAAATAGATAGCTATTAGCTATATCAAAGAGTTGCATGTTCTGTTGCCACAAGTGGACACAAGCCAGTGTCTTATTATGCCGGCCCCAAGCGCTAACATGGACAATAGGCAAATGCCGACCCCCCTCGTGGAAGGGGAAAAAAAAACATTGCCAGAGGTCTGACCAGCGCTTTATCGGCAAGAAAAAACCCCAGACCCGAATACATTTGTGAATGTCAGCGAATGAGTTAAAACGTCAACATGTCTCATGTGTTTGTTATGTCATCACTATCAGCCGCCAGGCGACAACGGATCCAAAATCACAAACTACCTTCTTGAGTGGGATGAGGTCAGAATTTTTTTGTTTACCCTCCCCCACCCCCAAAAAAAGGTGACCGTGAATTAACCCTGTGCTCGTTTGTATGCAGGGGAAGAAAAACAGCGTGTTCCGGGAATGTTACTTCGGGAGCCAGCGACATTGTAAGCTAACGCGGCTGTTCCCCGCCTGCGCTTACACTTTCAGGGTAGCGGCGCACAACGACATCGGCACAAGGTAACCATGACCACCACCAAAAAAAAAAAGACATGTGGGTGGAATAAATATTTGAAAAGTTGAGCAAAATTACCAGATTTTCAGGTGCTTAAGGCCCACCCAAAAGTCTTCATTTATAATAATAATAATAATAATAATAACAAAAACAACAGCAACAGCAGTAGTAGTAGCGGTAGTAGCGGTAGTAGCAGTAGTAGTAGTAGTAGTAGTAGTAGTAGTAACAGTAGTAGTAGTAGTAGTAGTAGTAATAGCAATGGCAGTATTAACAGCAGTAGTAGCGGTAGTAGCAGTAGTAGTAGTAGTAACAGTAGTATTAGTAGTAGTAATAGCAGTAAAAGGCTGTAGTAATAGCAATAGTAATAGCAGTAGTAATAGCAGTAGTAATAGCAATAGAAATAGCAATAGTAATAGTAATAGTAATAGCAATAATAGCAGTAGTAGTAGCAGTAGTAGCGGTCGTAGCAGTAGTAGCGGTAGTAGCAGTAGTAGTAGTAGTAACAGCAGTAGTAGTAGTAGTAGTAATAGCAATAGCAGTAATAGCAGTAATAAGGCGGTATTAACAGCAGTAGTAGCAGTAGTAGCGGTAGTAGCAGTAACAGTAGTAGTAGTAACAGTAGTATTAATAGTAGTAATAACAGTAAAAGGCTGTATTAATAGCAATAGTAATAGGAGTAGTAATAGCAATAGTATTAGCAATAGAAATAGTAATAGTAATAGCAGTAATAGCAGTAGTAGTAGCAGTAGTAGCGGTCATAGCAGTAGCAGCGGTAGTAGGAGTAGCAGTAGTAGTAGTAACGGTAGTAATAATAATAAATTTAATTTCTAAGCGCCTTTCAAAACTGTCACGGTCAACGTCCAGTCACTGGATTTTTCTGCGGGTGAGCAGCGGCAGCCACACGCGCCACCGTTCACTAAACCCGGAACAACTCAAATAGATAGAAAGCTAGCCCAGCTAGCTAATAGCTATCTAACAGATATCTAGCTAACCAGAGAGCTAACAGATAGCGAATAGATAACTAGTTAGGTAGCCAGCTAAATAGCTAACCAGATAGCTAATAGACAGCCAGAAAGCCACCCCTGCCTGAGACTCTCTTCTTTTATCTGAAAAAAAAAAGTTAATTCCTAAAGTATATGGGTCTGGAGTTATCTGAGTTTGAAATGTGGGGCAGATGTACAAAATACAATACATATTGATTTATATAGCGCTTTAATAATAGCTGAAGCTGGAACAAAGCGCTAACGTGGAAAAAGGGAAATGCTGCCCCCTTGTGGAAAAGAAAAAAAATTGCCAGAGGCCATTGCCAGAGGCCATGGCCAGCGCTTTATCAGCACCCAAACAAGAAGAACAAATTGGGGAATGGCGCTCCACGTCATATTTTCAATTCCCGAATAAATTTGGGAATGGCAGCGAATGAGTTAATTGATGGATGAAATTTGTTTGAAGTCCGTCCGTCTCTTTTCAAAATGTATTCATTTTTCAAATTTCTATGTCCTATTTTTTGTTCCCATTTTCCAGCGGCTTCAGTTCGGAGGCGGTGTTCTACACCATGGGCACGTTGCCCGCCTTGCCTATGGCGCCGCGTCTGATGAGGGCCGGCGTGTCCTGGGTCACCTTGGAGTGGGGGCGGCCCGAGGGCAACCCGGGCGAGGAGCAGCTCAAATACACTCTGGAGATCCAGGAAGACAACAGCGTGAGTGGCGTGCTCTTAGTTTCACACGGAAACACGTTTAAAAAAAGGGTGTACGCTCACAAACCCCCTGCGCCCTCCCCTGGCAGGGAGCGGAATTTCACCCGAAGTACACTGGAGAAAACTTGACCTGTACTGTACAAGGCCTGAAGAGGAGCACGCAGTATAAATTCAGGGTGAGCGGATTTCACACGGAGACACTGCAAACATTGAATTGTGTAATAATAATAATAATAAATAATACATTTGATTTCTAAGCGCCTTTCTAAACTCATTTCCTCCACCAGCTGATTGCGTCAAACGTTGAGGGCAAAAGCAGTCCGAGCGAGGTGCTGGTGTGCACCACCAATCCCGACAAGCCGGGGCCGCCGTCCACGCCGTGCGTCGTGGCGTCCACGCCTTACGCCCTCACCGTCACATGGGGTGAGGCCTTCTTTATTTCCAGATAGGAAAGTGAAAATGAATCCATCCTACACAATATTTATTTATCATAATAATAATTATAATAACAATAATCATGAACTTTACAGTCATACTCGCGAGCCTCATCCTAGCTAGCCTCATGTTTAATGAGGATCATATTTATCAGGATGATTTTGAAATAATTCCCTTGTACTGCCTTGGCATTTATTCAGATTATATGTATATATATATATATATATATATATATATATATATATATATATATATATATATATATATATATATATATATATATATATAATGTATTTATTACTTTAATATATATATATTTTTCCGATTATTGGCGGGTATGAGTACTAATTTTTTTCTTTTTTTTTAGATTGTTTTCTTTTTTCAATGGCAATTAATTTTCATTTTTATTTTGAAATGAATATTTTAATTTCATCAAAATGTTCTTATATTTTGATTATATATATTAATATATATATATATATATATGTAGATGTAGATGTAGATCGATGAACTCAAAATTCTGTGCGTCCTGCAATTTGAGTGACAATGACAAAAACTGGCATTGAAGTTAACACATTTTTTTGCACTTTGTCTGGCAGTGAATGAGTTAAAACAAAAAAAAAAATCTGAATTTTTGCAAATGGCAACAATTAATTTGGAGTATTTTAATGCCGGCAAATGAAACATTTGCAATTTAATTTCAAATTGATGAATAAGAACACGAAAAGGAACATTGTTACATAGTTATATATGGGGCGGGGGTGTATTATTATTATTATTATTATTATTATTATTATTATTATTATTATTATTATTATTATTATTATTTATTTATTTATTTTTTATCATAACCCATTTATTCAAGCAGGTGTCCAAAATGTGTCCGGGTGTCGACACTTCATCTGAATTCGGGCAAATGTTAATGAGGCGGCCGTCAATTGAAAGGAGACGTATCTTGTTGTTATGGAAACGCGAGATGAGGATGCCTGGCGGCGAAGTGACGTTGTCTCTCTGCTCTCCTCTTCTCGTCAGATCCCCCGCAGGACAACGGCGGCTCCGAAGCGCTCACGTATTTGTTGGAGATTAGCGAGGGATGCTCGCAAGGTACCATTTAGTTTGGAGTCATTGTGTGTGTGTGCGTGTGCGTGTGTGTGTGTGTGTGTGTGTGTGTGTGTGTGTGTGTGTGTGTGTGTGTGTGTGTGTGTCAAAAGCAGTCACATAAGCTAAAATAAAATCTTACATTAAGTCCTCCTTGCCAGTAGTTGGCGCTATAGTGTGGTGCTTTTGCTCTTTGGTCACAAATAATAATAATAATAAAACATTTCATTTATAAGCGTGTTTCAAAAAATAGTCACTGTTTTATGTACAAAATGTAATTTAATTTATTTTGTTATTATTATTATTATTATTATTAATATCATTATTATTAATGTTTTTGTCTATGTCTTAAATTAAATTTAATATTTGAATCACACTAGAACATTCAATCTTGTGTCTAGCCGACCAATGGGAGGTGGCGTACAGCGGGCCGGCCACAGAGTGCGTGTGCGAGCGCCTGTCCCCGGGCAGCATGTACAGCCTGCGCGTCTGCAGCATCACCACCGGGGGGCACAGTCAGGTACTCTCTTCTTAAAAACGAGCCTTTCCGAAAATACATGATGGTCATTCTCGCTTCGGCTAACGCGCCAAATCAATCGCATCTACCCAGGAGTCATTTGATCCTGTCTGTGTTGCTGCGTTGCAGCACCGTTTGTGTTCAAATAACCATTTGTAACGATTGCGCATCGGCGCTACTTTTGTTAGCCTGTGGATAGGGTTTAGCATTATATTTTCGCATTATGCTAGCGGACCTTCACCTGGACATTTTTATCGGCCACTCAACATGAATAATCCAGCCATTGATACTCCGACAAATTGTCAATATTTATTTATTATTTTTATAGTTTATATTTATATCGATTTATTTTTATCATATCTTGCTCAAGTGCACTGTTGGCGTTCCGGTGCGCACGCTAAGCGTTCCTCCCGGAGCCTGCCAGCCGCCGAGAATTGTGGGTAAAGCCAAGCACAAGGAGGTCCAATTAGAATGGGGTGAGTAAACACACACACACGCACACATATTCCTGTTTCATTGGTTTTGTGAGGTCCGGATAACTCCAGGTAAGGAGTGAGGACCACCGATGCTGATAAGTTTAGAGTAGATCATTGTGAAACACACATACAAACACACACACACACACACGCGCACACACACATGCAAACACACACACACACAGATTCCTGTTTCAATGGTTTGGTGAGGTCCAGATAATTCCAAATAGGGAGTGAGGACCACCGTTGCTGATATGTTTAGAGGAGAACTAGTGTGACATTTGAAGACTAAATGTCACCCCATTTCCCACTTCAACTTCTTTCAAAACAAAGCAATAAAAAGTGGACTTGAAACTGAAATAATAGCAGGAGTGAGGTTTCTGAATGGATACATTCAAAGTCCTCACCCCTGTAGTGAATGTGGCTAAAATATAGTTTTACTCTTAGTGGTATGAACTTTTTCCTCTCATTAACCACGCACACATACACGTAAACACACACACAGTGAGTAAAAAGTGTGTGTATCCAAATGAAATGAAAATACGCACCAAAAAAATCATTTTGGGTGAATTTGTGAGGCCCTCTCTGAAACTTTAACAGATGCATATATAGACCCTCTAGTAGCCTTTAGAATGAAAAACTTGTGAGGACCGGCCAAAAGGTCCTCACTTGTCAAAAATGTCCTCACTACGTATGGTATATGGTATATGGTATAAAACAGGGGTGTCAAACTCATTTCACATGGTGGGCCATATATGGGCTCGGTAGATGGCAAGTGGGCCGGACCATTAAAATTATACCATACATGCTATAAATAACCAAATATCATTCCTTCAATACTGAAACTTGTTGAAAACACACCAAACACAAAGGTTTCCCATGCATCTCTGTAAAAAAAAAAAAAATATGACACGGTCAATTTTTCATTGAAAATTCTGCACTCCTTATCTACTTTTCCCCGTTTGGATAATGACATTTTGGTGTTGAAACCGCTGTTTTCTTCCACGTTGATCGAAACAGCACCACTCTACCCCCTAGTGGACAATCATTGAATTGTACGTCATTAAAAATATGAATTCCATGTCGTTTTTTGCATTTTTTTTCCATTTTAAATTATTCCGCGGGCCCGATCAAACCTCTTTGGGGGCCGGTCCCGGCCCGCGGGCCGTATATTTGACACCACTGGTATAAAATGTTAATGGTCCTCACAGGACTAGTCATACAAACACACTCACACAGACAGATTGTTTAGAGGCTTGATTATTTGTGATTGATTGGTGCGAGGCGGCTTAATCACCCTGTGGCTGCCTGTTAGCATTTTCCCGGCCCACCCTAATGGACCCCTCGCTCAAAGGAGGCTTGACGCTTAATCGAGACTCCATTAAAAAAAAACCTATTAGCCTTCGGCTAGCTGCCCGCCGCATCTCCGCACTGGCTATTTTCCGAGAATTGAACGCAGCTCGCAAAGATCTCCTTTTAGCCGGTTTTCTTAATGACGGGTCGAGTTGGAGTAGATGTCCGCAATTAAGCGTTGACCTACGTTGCTCTTCTACTCTCGTTTTAGCGAGCTAAAACGAGAGTAACGGTGGGGCTCTGGAGGGAACGCCCTCCACGCCTGCCAGACACTGAAAAACAAACAGGACAAAAACAACACCATTTTTTTTCATTATTATTATGTATTTTTTTATGTACGAATTTTTAGCATTAGCATATTTTCCCATGATTATTTATGATTAATTTTTGGGTGTCATTCATTACACAGATTCCCCCGCTGCGACGGGTGCGAGCGAGGCATACGTGTTCAACCTGGAGATGAGCGAGGGTGACGCCCAGCCGGCCCAAGTCTTCCACGGGCCGGAGCTGCAGTGCACTGTGGGTAGTCTGCTACCCGGCGCCACCTACAGTTTCCGGATCAGGGCTGCCAACGAGGCTGGGGTGAGCGAAAAGATTGAGCAAAAATGTTTTATACATTTTTTTTTTAAAGAGAGGACCTAAAGAATAAGGATTTGTTTATTTATTTATGTATATTTGTATTTATTTATTCATGTATCGAATATTTATTCATATATCATGGTCGATTTATTTGTCATCTATTTATGTATCTGGTTGTTTATTTATTAGTTTATTTATTTATTTAGCGATTTGTGTATCTGTTATCTATGTATTTATGTATTGATGTATGTATTTATGTATGTACTTTTTTATTTGTTTGCTTGTTTATTCGTTTGATTTCTTTCGTTATTTATTTATTTACCTATTTATTTGTTGCCTATTTATTTATATTTATTTATTCATGTATTCCATTATTTATTTATTTGCTTGATTTTTGTTATTTGTTGATCTATTATTTGTTTATTTGTCATCCATTTATTTATCTGGTTGTTTATTTATTTATTTATTTATTTATTTATTTATTTATCGATTTGTTTATCTGTTATCTCTGTATTTATTTATTTATTTATGTATTTATGTATTGATTTATGTATGTACTTATTTATTTGTGTGCTTGTTTATTCGGTTGATTTCTTTCGTTATTTATTTGTTTACCTATTTATTTGTTGCCTATTTATTTATCTCTTGGTTTATTTATTTGTTTATTCGGTTGATTTCTTTCATTATTTATGTATATATTTATTTATGTATATATTTATTTATTTGTTGTCTATGTATTTATCTGTTCATTTATTTATTTATTTATGTTTTTGTTTATCTTTTTGTTTATTTGTTTATTTATTGATGTGCTTATTTGTTTGTTTGTTTATTGGTTGATTTCTTTCGTTATTTATTTATCTATGTATTTGTTGGCTAGTTATTTTCTGTTTATTCATTTATTTATTTATTTATTTTTCAATGTATTTTTTTCTATTTATTTATTTATTTGTTTATTTGTTTACAGTCTGGTGTTTGATGAAATGCTAAGGTATAGAACAAGTGCTTTTTTGTTTGTTATTATTTTTCATACACACACATATTTGTATATTTATATATTTTTTTTATTTCCCCGTAGTTTGGCGAGTACTCTGAGCCAACGGTGGTGACGACTGCAGCAGGTCCTCCGGGCCAATGCGGGCCGCCGGTCATCGCGCTCGCTGGCAACACCTGCGTGTCGCTCAACTGGGAGGTGAGAAGAGACTTGATGGGGAAAACGAGAAACCAAATCACAATTTGTTATTTACGGCCCGAACGGAAGGTTGTCGAAAAGTGTTTTGGTTGCCCTGGAAACGGCGCCCGGCTGAGATTTTGACTGCTGAAAGGTCGTTGATGATGTATTTGGCGTCATTGTTGTTGTTGTTGTTGTTGTCTGTGACTCAACCGCCGGCAATCAAGCTTGCTCATCGCTTTAATGGCAGCCGTCCGTCTGACATCACATCGCCGCCCTCACGACTATTTCCCGATGCAGCGGCCTCACATTTTCTTTTTTGAGGTCCCACTTTGAAATAATAGCCTTAAAGGACAACCGACGTCGTGTCCGTAATTTGTAAAATGGCTTCAAATGACTTCTACTGAGCGTATTTCACAAAGATTCCACCGCATATAGCTAGATTTGTATTTTGAATATTCCGGAAGTCTTGTTTTTGAGTTGAGTCACGTGACGTCACTGAAGGAACGCCCCTGACTGAAAAAAAGGACACATTGTAGCAGTCCTTCCATCACGTCAATGTATTTTGCTGTGCTTGTTTGGTCTGAAAACGTCATGTTGCACCCAAAAGCCGCCAGAAGAGGGCGACCAAGCTCCATGGAAGGAATTTATGAGCCTGTGGAAACGGGCTGATTAATTCATCACAGGATGGATGATGCATTTCCCCCCAATGTTGCCTCAAAATGGCACGAAATAAATTCTTTAATTGATTGCAAACGTGTATGCTTTCCTCTTCAGAACTATTTGAATCATATTCATAATTGGTCGAGTAACAAGAAAGCATATTATCCGAATCTGAAGCCATTGTTTTGATTGTGCAGCAATGCAAGACGTCTTGGCGTGATGTCACGAACCGGGGGCGGGACTTTCTGAAAATGCCCAATTCGCAGCTCAATTTTTTGCAGATTTTGGATTCTTGAAGTCATTTTTGTTGGTGTTTTGCATTTGACTAAAAATATCATACTGCGTTTTTTTTTGGTATTTTAGATGCTTTAAAACGTTTTTCTGATGTCAGTTAAGAAACAAAAAAGTGACGTCGGTTGTCCTTTAAAAGCCAATGCATATTTTTATGAGCATGTATATTTGTCTCAACGCCATTTATTGTCATCCACCTCACGTCCCGTTTTTCTGTTATCTTGAAAAATGCAATGTCCGCGTCCGTCAGAGTCCCGAGGGCTCGGGCAGCGACATCTCGGAATATCTTCTGGAATGGGGCCGGGAAGACGAGCCCATGGAGTTGATCTACTGCGGCTCGGCCACGCAATGCGAAGTGTCCGACCTCACGCCCGCCACCAGCTACTGCTGCAGGTTACAGGTGAGACCGCTTCCAGTGGAGTGACAGATTTTTCTTATTCAATCTATCTATATACTGTATCTATCTCGCTAGCTAGCTATTGAGCTATGTAGCTAGATAGATAGCTATCTATTTATAATGGTATTTTCTTTATTGTATTCTATTTGTGATTGTATTTTATTTATTATAGTACCTATGCTTGTCTGTGACTGTAAAGTGTCCTTGAGAGCTTTGAAAGGCGCTATTTAGCTACTATGTGGCCATGTAGTTACTATGTAGCCATGTAGCTATCTATCGAGCTATGTAGCTATGTAGCTAGCTATCTATCTATCTATCTATCTATCTATCTATCTATCTATCTATCTATCTATCTATCTATCTATCTATCTATCTATCTATCTATCTATCTATCTATCTATCTATCTATCTATCTCTCGCTATCTAGCTAGCTATCCAGCTATGTAGCTAACTATCTAGCTATCCAGCTATGTAGCTATTTTGCTATCTAGCTATGTAGCTAACTATCTAGCTATCCAGCTAGCTAGATAGCTATCTCACTATCGATCTAGCGATCTAGCTGACTAGCTATGTAGCCATGTAGCTACCTATCTAGCTATCCAGCTATGTAGCTATTTAGTAGCTATGTAGCACTATGTAGCTATGTAGCTATCTGGATATGTAGCTAGCTATGTCACTATCTATTTTGGTATCTAGCTAGCCTACTAGCTATCTAGCTAGCTAAGGGGTTGAGTTTTAATTGTGTTCAAGAGCAAGTTCCATTTTTTTATTATACATTTTATTGAGTTTGAAGTGCCAGATTTGAAAACGGAAAAAAATAAAAGTAAGTCTGTGTTGATTAATGAGCGCGACTTTTGACCCCGCCCCCTCAGGCTGTCAATCAGGCGGGCGCGGGCCCTCACAGCGAGCAGGTCAGCTTCCAGACACCGGCGACCATTCCCGACGCCGTCTCCTCGCTCACCCTCGTGGACCCGCCGGCCTCGTCGGAGTCGGGTCAGTCGCGGGCCACTTGTCTGTTCCTCAAGTGGGAGGAGCCTAACAGCAACGGGGCGGAAATCTCATCGTACGTCATCTCTGTGGACGAGCGGACCCTCGCGCTGGAGCCGGCGACCAGTCACCTCGTCAGCGGTCTGCAGCCAAACAGCGAGTACAGGTACGGCGATTTACTTCCTTTTTTGACTTTTCGGATTGCTTTTTGCGATTCGGTTTCGCGTTCCTTCAGTTATGATTATGATGATTATTATCGCTGAGGCTCAGAATTTGATTACATATTTTTTTTAGGTTTCTTTTTTTTAACACTAGCAGCAAATAATAAACTTTGAATTATATATTGAAATATTTTGTGTCTGCAATTTCAGCTTACATTAGCTATCTGGCTATCTATTTGCTATCTATTAGCTAGCTAGCTGGCTATCTATTGGCTATCTATCCAGCTATGGTTGGCTGGCTATCTGTTGGCTGTTCATTAGCTGGCTGGCTGGCTAGCTATTAGCTATCTATCCAGCTAGCTAGCTAGCTATCTAATAGCTAGCTAGCTTTTTATTTATTTGAGTTATTCCGGGTTGAGTGAACGCTGGCGCGTGTGGCTGCCGCTGCTCACCCACAGTAAAACGTATCCAGTGACTGTAACGTGACCTTGAGAGTTTTGAAAGGCGCTTAGAAATTAAATGTATTATTATTATTATTATTATTATTATTATTTATTATTTATTATTATTCAAGGTGGTCGTTATCTTCGACCGCTAGCCAGTCATTAATTGATGTTTTTTTTTGACGTATTTTAATTTAACCGATCGACTTCCATTCACAAATTTATTTTTTGGAATTGTGAATATGACGGAGAGCGCCACTCACAAATTCGTTCGGATTTGTTTTTTTCATGCTTCGGTGCTGATAAAGTGCTGGCCATGGCCTCTTTTTCCATGTTAGCGCTTTATTACTGCTTTAGCTGTTGTTAAAGCACTATATCAACAAGTATCCAGAATATGTATTGCATTGTATTTTGTACATCTGCCCCCATTTCAAGCTTATATAACACCAGACCCATATATCTTAGCAATTAACTCTTTTTTTTTCTGACAAAACAAGACAGTATAAGGTTTCTAACGCTGCATTGAATGTTGATGTCGTCCTAAAACTCATTATTCTGTTGTTCCTGGAATTCGAGTGACAATGACAAAAACCCTGGCACTGGAGTGGACACATTTTTTTCACATCGTCTGGCAGTCAATGAGTTAATTTGTTGTTCTCAAGAAGGACGGACGGGATCAAGGATTGATCATTTTCTGATCATATTTTGCCCTTCCAACAGTTGTGTTACTCTGTGCTGCTTGTGCTAACTTGCGGTTCACACACACACACACACACACATTTATTTATGTATTTATTTGTTTGTTTATTTGTTTGTTTGTTTGTTTGTTTGTTTGTTTTGTGAAATATAATGTTTGACTCCGATGACCATTGTGATTGAAAAACAAAAATCGAGAAGGTTGGAATCTTTTTTATTTTATTTTTATTTTTTAATGATCATCGTGTGAGGACAACCTGTACTTTTTTTCTGGGGAAAATATAAATATTTGGAGCTTTTGATTGGATTGTCGACCCAAAAAGAGAAACAGCAGTCAATAAGCAACTACTCACCACCTGAATCACAATATGCTGTTGTTACCTTCTGTAAATTATTCTGTTATTTACCTGTAACAGCGTGTGTGTGTGTGTGTGTGTGTGTGTGTGTGTGTGTGTGTGTGTGTGTGTGTTATGTGTCTGCGTGTTTGCTATTTTCCTCCTCCGCTTGTTTTGTTCCCATGTCAGTGTGCTCTCTTGCGTAATGGCACAACGCTGCCGACGCGCCTCTTTTGGCGCGGAAAGCGTCTTTGCATTTGCAACAGTTGCCGTTTCGGGATGCCAAAATGCTTCATTCAAGGTTGCGTCATCATGTTTAAAGTTTTAATTATATTTAAAGGACAACCGACGCCTCCGGACAAGTTGTGTCCATCATTTGTAAAATCGCTTCAAATGCTAGACAGTTTACAGCCAGTCTGCTAGACAGCTAATAGCTAGCTCGCTAATAGATAGCAAATAAATAGTTAATAGATAGCCAGCTAGCCAGTTTACAGCCGGTCATCTAATAGCTAGCTAGCTAATATAAGATGTACTTAAAGGACAACCGACGCCTACATATCACTGCTCACGGTGTGTATCTATAATTTCATTCATGAATTAATTACTGAATGAATTAAAAAAAAAGAATGAATAAATGAATACACGAAGAAACAAACAAATTAATAAAAACACACAAATAAATAAATACATAAATAGATTAAGGACACACAAATAAATAATTAAATAAATTAAATAGATAAATGGATGGCTGGATAAATAAATAAATGACTAAATGAATGAATATACGAGGAAACAAAAAATGAATAAAATCATGAAAAAATAAATAAAAGGATAAATAAATAATGAATGAATGAATGGATGGATAAACGAAGAAACAAACAAATGAATCAAAATATATTAAAAAAAATAAAAGGACACAAATAAATAAATGGATAAGTAAATAAATAAATAAATAGGCGAATAAATAATTAAATAAAGGAATGAATGAATAATTAGAAGGACAATTAATTGAATAATTAAATAATGAATTAAATACAGAAATGATCTATTAGCTGTCTATTATTATTATTATTATTATTATTATTATTATTATTATTACATGGAAAACAAATGAATATATAAATACATAAGTAAATGTGCAAATGAATAAATACATGAATAAATAAATAAATAAATAAATAGATGGATGACTAAATGAATGAATATACAAGGAAACAAAAAATGAATAAAATCATGAAAAAAAAAATAAAAGGATAAATAAATAAATAATGAATGAATGGATGGATGGATGGATAAACGAAGAAACAAACAAATGAATCAAAATATATAAAAAAAAATAAAAGGACACAAATGAATAAATGGATAAGTAAATAAATAAATAAATAGGTGAATAAATAATTAAATAAAGGAATGAATGAATAATTAAAAGGACAATTAATTGAATAATTAAATAATGAATCAAATACATAAATGATCTATTAGCTGTCTATTATTATTATTATTATTATTATTATTACATGGAAAACAAATGAATATATAAATACATAAGTAAATGTGCAAATGAATAAATACATGAATAAATAAATAGATGACTAAATGAATGAATATACAAGGAAACAAAAAATGAATAAAATCCTGAAAGAAAAAATAAAAGGATAAATAAATAAATAATGAATGCGTGAATGAATGAATGAATGAATGAATGAATGGATGGATGGATGGATGGATAAACGAAGAAACAAACAAATGAATCAAAATATATAAAAAAAATAAAAGGACACAAATAAATAAATGGATAAGTAAATAAATAAATAAATAGGCGAATAAATAATTAAATAAAGGAATGAATGAATAATTAAAAGGACAATTAATTGAATAATTAAATAATGAATTAAATAAATAAATGATCTATTAGCTGTCTATTATTATTATTATTATTATTATTATTATTATTATTATTATTATTATTACATGGAAAACAAATGAATATATATAAATACATAAGTAAATGTGCAAATAAATAAATAAATAAATAAATGTACAAATAAATAAATAAGTGTGAACTAGTTATTGACTGAATTATTTTTAGGTCAACATTAATGTCACGAATGACTCGATATCAATGCTCACTATTTGGCAGGTTCAAGCCAGTTTCTTGAAGGAATAAATAAATGCATCCGTGAGATCAATAAACACCTCTTCCTTTATGAAGAACCGCCATTTTTTTTTTCCTGACAGTGAGACATACTCCAAAAAAATGAGTACTTGCTGAAAAAAAATATTGCAGAAATATTTTTACAGTTTGTTTAAAAAAAAAGTTTCTGTCGATGCACGTGTTGCTTGTTTCTCATGGCCAGTGTTGGCTGGTGTTGTGGCTGGCCTGCATGAATTTTAATCAAAGGTCAGTCATGTTCCACTTCAAATGCCACGTACGCTCATGAAACACGATGTCGGTCGGGCGCGCTACCCCCCTTCCTAACTAACAGCATCATCACACCGTGTCAGGAAAATGTTTGCACGTGCGTTAGCGTGCCCTTTTGATGACGTGCTGTCACTTTGTACTTTGATAATTGAAACTTTCTTGATTTAGTTTGCTTTTATTCCGCTATGCTAGCATTCGTAAATAACAGGTGGGAGGGAGTCATTAGAATGGATCACATAGCGAATGCACAACAAAATAACTCATTCGCTGCCGGATGATGTGCAAAAATGTGGCGACTCCAGTGCCAGGGTTTTTGTCATTTTCACTCAAATTCCACATAAGATTGACTTTTAGGACTACATAAACATTCAATGCAGCGCAAGAAACCGTACACTCTCATTTTCCATCAGAAAAAAGAGTTCAGAAAAAAAAAGTCTCAAGTACTAATAGCTATCTATTCGCTAGCTATTAGCTATCTATTCGCTGGTTAATAACTATCCATTCACTAGGTATTAGCTATCTATTTGCTATCTGTTAGCTATCTATTCGCTAGCTATTAACTATCTATTGGCTAGCTAGCTAGCTTGCTAACTATTTGATTTACTTCCGGGTTGAGTAAACGCTGGCACGTGTGGCTGCTGCTGCTCACCCACAGAAAAAAAACTCAGCCTGTGTCTGTAAAGTGACCTTGAGAGTTTTGAAAGGCGCTTGGAAATAAAATGTAATAATAATAATAATAATTATAATTATTATTATTATTATTATTATTACTTTTATTGTTATTAATTCCTAAGTGATATGGGTCTGGAGTTATCTGAGTTTGAAATGAGGGCTGCTGTACAAAAAGCAAATGCTGCCCCCTCGTGAGCAATGCCAGAGGTGTGACCGGCACTTTATCGGCACCTCCTTGCAAGAAAAAAAAACAAAATCCAAGCAAATTAGGGAATGGCGCTACACGTCATATTTTCAACTCCCGAATAAATTCGGGAATGGCAGTGAATGGGTTAATGAATGACTAGTTTTCAAATTTGAAATAACGACTGTTTTTGTGGTTTACATGGGACAATTTGAAATTTTGGTCCGGACTTTTGCAAGCATCATGGAATTTCACACGTTGGATTTACTTTCGCGGACCGAATAAAATGATCTGGCGGGCCAGATTTGGCCCCCGGGCCTTTACTTGGACACCAGTGAATTAGCGTAACGTTAAATTGATTGCAATGGCTTTTTTAAAATCCGATGATTAATTTGGGGATCTGTTGAAGTAAAAAAAAAAAAACACTGATATTTAGCAATTAAATCGGAAAGTCGTAACTTTCCAAAGCTAAACTTTTTTTGTATCCTTGTGGCCTTTTAGCGTTCAGATCCAGGCAGTGAACGCCATCGGCTACGGACCGTCCAGCCCGCCGTTGCTCGCCAGGACGAGGCCCCTCCCCCCGGCCCCGCCCCCTCTGGAATGTACCGCCGCCGGGCCGCAGAGCCTCAAACTCAAGTGGGGCGAGAACGCCAGCAACCCTCGCTCCTCCCCGGTGGCTGACGACGTTTACTACACGCTACAAATGGAGGACAAAAATCACAGGTGGGTAATATACAGACATATGTAAATGGCATGAAATGAAGTACCCCCATACTAATCATATTAATTTATTACAAGATTATATTTATTGTATTCATCTGCACAAAATTTACTGGGTACACATTAATAATAATAATAATACATTTTAAGCGCGTTTCAAATCTCTCAAGGACACTTAAGTACATCTTATATTAGCTAGCTATTAGCTGACTGGCTGTAAACTGGCTAGCTGGCTATCTACTAACTATTTATTTGCTATCTTTTAGCTAGCTAGCTATTAGCTGTCTAGCTGACTGGCTGTAAACTGTCTAACTGGCTAGCTGTCGGCTATCTGGCTAATCTATTAACTATTTATTTGCCATCCATGAGCTAGCTTTCTATCTATTTGAGTTACTTTGAGGTTGAGTAAACGCTGGTGCGTGTGGCTGCCACTGCTCACCCACACAAAAACTTATCCTGTGACTGTAAAGTGACTTTGAGAGTATTGAAAGGCGCTTAGAAATGAATGATTATCATTATCCTATCTCGTGAGATTGTACAGCTGTACCTAAAAAACTGACCTAAGCACTTTGCCTCCTCCACCTGCTGCTAATCAATGAACGCAAACGTCAATACTACACAAGAAGCATTGAAGCGGCTCATTAAAGGCCCACGGGCGCGCGCGGGTGCGCGAGCGTGCGTTTGCTATAACCAGATGTACCATCGCCGAGTCACGTTGAGGCCTTGTGAGGGAAGAGATTAACATGGCCGCAGATGAGCTCTTTTCTATTAACGCGCCTCTTAAAAGGAAATGCGGCACATGACATAGAAGAACGCTCGCCTCACTTCCTCCCGTGTGTGTGTGTGTGTGTGTGTGTGTGTGTGTTTGGCCGCGTATATGTGTATATACGTGTGAATATATATATAATAATAATAATAATAATAATAATAATACATTTCATTTCTAAGCGCCTTTCAAAACTCTCAAGGTCGCTTTACACTCACTGGATAAGTTTTTCTGTGGGTGAGCAGCGGTAGCCAAGTAACTCAAATACATAGAAAGCTAGCGAGCTAATAGATAGTGAATCGATAGCTAGCTAGATAGCTAACAAGCCAGCCAGACCACTAATAGATAACTGATAGCTAGCTAGATAGCTAGCCAGCCAGCTAGACCGCTAATAGATAGCTATAGCTAGCCAGCCAAGAAGAAGAAGAATAATACATTTCATTTCTAAGCGCCTTTCAAAACTCTCATGGTCGCTTTACAGTCACTGGATAAGTTTTTCTGTGGGTGAGCAGCGGCAGCCGCACGCGCTAGCGTTCACTTAACCCCAAAGTAACTCAAATAGATAGAAAGCTAGCTAGCTAGCTAATGGATAGCAAATAAGTAGCGAATAGATAGCCAGATAGCGAATAGCTAGCCAGTTTACAGCCAGTCAGCTAGACAGCTAATAGCGAGCTAGCTAGCTAGCTAGCTAGCTAAAGGATAGCAAATAAGTAGCGAATAGATAGCCTGATAGCCAACAGCTAGCCAGCTAGACAGCTTACAGCCAGCCAGCTCGACAGCTAATAGCTAGCCAGCTAGCTAATGGATAGAATGTCAACACAAGTCAGAGTTCTGTCCTCACTTCACTTCAACCCGCCATCCCGCCCTTCAAAATCCAGCAACTCGTATTTTTTGGCGAGCTGAGCCCAATACAGTGATACTTTCGCTTACGAACTGAATTGGTTCCCAGAAAGTGTGTTTAAGGCAAAAAGTGTGTATTCCAAACATTAATTTCCCATTAGAAACCATTAAAATGAGAATAATCCGTTCCCAGGTCCCCATAAAACATAATTTCCTCATCTGAAATATCACTGTATTGTCAGATTATTATTATTATTACATCATCATCATCATCATCATCATCATCATCATCATCATCATCATTATTATTATTATTACATCATTAACATCATTATTATTATTATTATTATTATTATCATTATTATTATTATTATTATTATTATTAACTCCCCACCTCCCTCCTCTCACTTTGTCAGGTTCATTAGCATCTACAGGGGCCCAAGTCATACCTACAAGGTCCAGCGGCTAACCGAGTCCAGCAGCCACACTTTTCGAATACAGGCCATCAGCGACGCCGGCGAGGGACCCTTCTCGGACTGCCAAACGTTCTGCACCACCAAATCCGTGCCCCCCGCCCTCAAAGGTAAATACGGCGTCCTAACCGCGCCTGGATTTGAATTCGCACGCACCCCGATGGATTCGTTAATTTCGGTTCTAATTGGTCACGTGACAGCTCCCAAGGTGCAGCAGCTGGAGGGGAACACTTGCGAAGTCACGTGGGAGACCATTCCGCCCATGAGAGGCGACCCCGTCAGCTACGTGCTGCAGGTGCTGGTGGGCCGCGAGTCGGAATATAAGCAGGTACACGTGCATGCACACACACACACACACACACACACACACACAAAACACACACACACACACACACACACACACATTCCTATTTCTATGGTTTTGTGAGGTCCGGATAACTCCAGATGAGTGAGGACCACCCTTGCTCATAAATTTCGAGAAGAACTAGTGTTACATTTGAACACTAAATGTCACCCCTTTTCCCACTTCAACTTTAAAAAAACAAATGAATAAAAAGTGGACTTGAAACTGAAATAACAGCCGGAGTGAGGTTTCTGAATGGGTACATTCAAAGTCCTCACCCCTGTAGTGAATTTGGTTGAAATTTTGTTTTACACTTCGTGGTATGAACATGTTTTTTATTGTTGTATTTTTTGATTTTTTTGAAAAATCTGTGCTTTGGATGCAGCCTCCTCGGATATCCCCAAATTCATGTCGAACAGGAAAGTCGTCATTTTTAAATAATAATAATAATAATAATAATAATAATAATAACAATAATAATAATAATAATAATAATAATAATAATAATACATTTCATTTCTAAGCGCCTTTCAAAACTCTCAAGGTCACTTTACAGTCACAGAATAAGTTTTTCTGTGGGTGAGCAGCGGATGAGATGACCAGGATGGTCATCTCATGTCTCGTCGTTTCAATCCACTCAGTTTTATTTCCCTGACATTAAAGGACAACCGACGTTCGGACAAGTTGTGTCCATAATTTGTAAGATGGCTTCAAATGACTTCTACTGAGCTTATTTTACAAAGATTCCACCGCATATAGCGATATTTTACCTTTTAAGACTCGCGCTGAATGTTCAGGAAGTCTTGTTTTTTTTGAGTTTGTGACGTCACTGAAGGAACGCCCCTGACCGAAAAAAGGGACACATTGTAGCAGTCCTTTCATCACGTCAATGCATTTTGCTGTACTTTGGTCTGAAAACTTCATGGAGGACCAAAAAGAGGCCGAACAGGGCGACAAAGCTCCATGTAAGGAATTAATCAGCAATTCCTTACAGGAGCTTTGTCGCCATTTTTTGCCTCTTTTTGTGCTACATTTCCCGCCCCCAGATCCCTCAAAATGGCACGGAATAAATTCTTTAATCGATTGCCAACATGTATGCTTTCCTCTTCAGAACTATTTGAATCATATTCATAACTGGATGTGTAACAAGAAAGCATCTTCTCCGAATCTGAAGCCATTGTTTTGATTCTCCAGCAATGCAAGACGTCTTGGGGTGACATCACGAACAAAGGGGCGCGACCTTCTGAAACTGCCCACTTCCGGGTTCATTTTTTTTTGCAGATTTTGTACACTAAGTCATTTTTATTAGTGTTTTGCATTTGACTAAAAATATCCGCCTGCGTATTTTGGCTATTTTAGATGCGATAAAACGTTTTTCTGAAACCAAAAAGTGATGTCGGATGTCCTTTAAATCTAATCCAGATATCGGACGTCGAAAACACCCCAAAAAGGTGTTTGTGCGCTTGGCCATTACCTCCCCATTGAGGATTTTTTTTTTTTTTTCCGGCAGGTTTTTAAAGGCGAGGAGGCCTCCTTCCAGATTTCGGGCCTGCAAGGCAACACGGACTACCGCTTCCGCGTGGGCGCCTGCCGCCGCTGCCTGGATTCCAGCCAGGAACTTTGCGGCCCTCTCAGCCCCTCGTCCCATTTCACGGCGAGACGCCAGGAGGCCGTGGGCGGGGCTTCGGGGGGCGGAGCCTGCGCCCCTTGCGCCGGCTCGGCTCGGGGAGCGGCGGCCGGTTTGATGTCCAGCGACGAACGCTTCGCCGCCGTCATCGTGTGCGCCTTCGCCGGCCTCTCCATCCTCATCGCTTGCTTTCTGCAGTACTTCTTCATGAAGTGAGGGAATCTTATTTTTTATTTTTATGACAGGATCGAAAGAGAAGGCGAAACCCATGAAAAACTTATTATTTTTTTTTTTTTTTTTTGGGTAACACATCGTCACGAAAAACACTATTTCTCCTCAATGCCGCGATAAAAAAAAAATCATCCGCCAGCCTTAAAAAAAATAGCTGTGAGCAGTCACTCAGACTGACTTGCGTATTATTTTATTTTATTTTATTTTTCCTATTTGATTAGAGGACGTGTATATTTCCTTTATTTGTTGTCTTTTTTTTATTGACATTTTTTTATTTTGCTGCAGTCTTTTATCCACTCAGCCATATTCTAATGTAAGCATTCAAAGCTTTAGCCGTGCATATTGATTGACACACATAAACACACACATACACGCACACACACTTTTGCGCGTGGACAACCGATAACGCTCGCGCAGCCGCCGCTCCGCTTTTTTTTACGCTCGCCAAAGTGATACAATCCACGTGTGATGTACGTATGATGCTGCTATCCTTTTCATTTTTTTTCTTTAGAATGGAAACCCAGTTATCTAATATAAGTATGAAATAGAAAGAAAAAAATATATATATAGAAAGAGAGAGTTAGAAATACACACGCATATCCAGTCTCCACGATCACCTTCAAAAGCAGGTTGGCTGATTCTGGATCAGATCAAAAAGCCGATCGTAGCAGTAAACCAGCTTATTAGCCTTCCGTCATCGCTTTCACACGGAGATCCTGCAAAATTTGTCGCACCATCATACCGCTTTTTGCCTTTCACAGGGAATTTAGCCACCCTTTTAAAATCTGGAGGAAGATCTGACTGAAACCGTCATATCTAAACGTTGATTTTGCTGCATTTTTTTTTACATTTCACGCAGTGACACAGCATTCTGACATTGACGCAAAAACATTGACACCGCATTTTGCAAAACATTTTCGATTCCACGTTCACCTCACTGTGAAAATCCTGGCAGTGTGAAATGTTTTCACCTTACGCGCCGAGATTGTGCAAAACTGGCACTACCAGAGCCGTAACAGATGACTTTGCATTTTATCCGCTTTTGCCTTTCACACGGAACACAGTGAAGAAAACTCACCGGAGGCAGAATTGCCGCAAACATTGTTCTTTGCCATCCACACAAAACCTGTTGAAGATAATTTCCTATTTCCGTGTTTTTCAACCGCAATCTGAAAGCCCCTTTCACACAGAGATCCTGCAAAATGATCAGAGCCAAAATACTTTGCCTTCCGTTCTGTTCTGTTACTACCTCCAAAGGCGGAAAATGGCTGGATGAACGGCCCCGGTACCGTCTCCATGGCATTCCCTAACCCGGGCAACGTGGCGGGGAAAATGGTCGGCGTGGAATGTTTAAACGCCACGCTCTGTTACGGCACCGAGCAGGAGAAGGGGTGTCGTCACGGCGTGAAAGTGAGAGCCCGACCTTCACTGTCGTGCCTCTTCTTGTCAATCAATCCATTTTTTTTTAATCCCGCCTCTCCTCGGGCATTCTGAACACCATCCCTCAAATAAACACAATGCCAAGGTACACACCCCAAAGAGGGTCACCCTGACCCGTATGAAATGGAGTCCGCACACTAGGCCTGTATCGTACCTCAGGGAAATAAGACAAAAAAATTACAGTTAAAAAAAAACACAAAAGATATTTTAGCCCTCATGTTAGGTTGGTTTCTCAGGAACGGCCATAATGTTCCCGGGTCAGTTTGACCCAGAATATGTTTCATGATATAAATGCATCATCGTAAACATTTTTAACTGCACATATTTCGAACGAACCGTTTTAAACTTTTAACTAAAATGAAATGCAACTCGTCGATCTGTAACCTTGTGATGGGTCAATTTGACCCGGGTTAGATTTAACATTCTAAATGCATTGTGATCCTGAATTACAGCTCGTTATTTGCAGTTTCCAAATGCAAATATTCCAAATTGAATCATTTTAAGTGCCTATCAATGAAATGTTTAATTGTGAGAGGGACGAGTTTGTAAGCTGTATCATCGGTCAATTTGACCCGGGCTATTTATTTTCCAAAAGCATTCTGACAAACATTGGAAACAATCTTATTTAAATATGTCAAAAAAAATAATGATATCTTTTGGTGTGACGTTTTATTGCAAAGATAAAAAAACTATTGTTGTAATTCTCCAACATTAACATGGGTCAATTTGACCCAGTCGACGTTTAATGTTTGTTAAGCATTCTGTTGAATCATATTCAACAACTTGATTGAAAATATGTCAATTGAAAATCAATTATACAAATTAGAAGTACTTCAACTTTAAAATGGGTCAATTTGACCCGACTATGTGCTCTAAAACTTTCCATGAAACTTTTTTTTACAATTTTTTTGAAAACGTCAAAATGAATCAATTTCCATTGTCTCTCCTCGGGCATTCGTGTAGTTGCAAGGGGGAAAAAACCCACCCTGAATTTGGGTCAATTTGACCCGGAATGTTGCAAACATAACTTCTCATTCTACATACGCTGTGTTAAAATCTCATTACTTAAATACAGACTGTTCAAATGAAGTCTCATAGCAAATTAAAAAAAAAATCGTGGTAATTTTTTTTCCCCTTAAAATGGGTCATTTTGACCCCAGCTCCATTTTCCAAAAGCACCCTGAAAATATTGTCATCGTTTTCACAAACGATTTCTTTTTTTATCTACTGGTGCTGAGTTGTGTAACAGACAGGCTAGCGTTTACTTCCGAGAGGGTCACTTTGACCCACAACATAACAGGAGGGTTAAAAAAAAAAAACACCCCCTCACCCCTTCCACCTCACCCATTTCATATTCATATTTTTGCATTTTTTGGAATGCCTTGACAGCATCTTGCGTGATTTTCTTGCTCCGATATTTTTTTTTTTTTTTTGCCAAAGTCAATGGGAAAATTATTGTAATTTTTTTTTTTTGGGTAGTTTTTCTTTATTTATACTATATATTTGCATACAGTACTTTACAATGCCAATTACAGTGCAATCTTCATTTATTTATTGTTTAAAAAAAAGAGATAAGTGTAGTTATATACTAATTTTTTTCCCTTTTTTTCCTTGTAGCATGTTTTTTGGGGTGTTTAGAACGATGTTTTTTATTGTTGTATTTTTTGATTTTTTTTTTAAGGCCAGCATTCCTTCTCTCTCAGTAACCCTTTCGAGTATTTCTTACCGTTGTTGGGATCCCGCCGTTAAAACGTGTAACCAAATACATGATGTACTGTTCTGTCATTTTTTTTCTCATTTTATATATATATATATATATATATGTATATATATATATATATATATATATATATAAAATGGGCCACGTTCATGCTTTTCAAAACATGTAGCAAAGACAAACGTGCCTGCCGTCGCCTCCTTTTATTGTTTCTGATAGTGGGAGGAGTCAGGGAAGAGGGGAGGGGCCAGGGAAGGTGTGGAGGAGGGGCTTCGGATCCTGTTTTGTGTTTGATTTTGATGTTTTTTTTTTTGCAGGCTTTACTCTGTTCTGACCAAGGGGTTCTGTGATATTCTATAACAACTCAGCAGTCTGACTATTCTTTTTTTTTTTACGATTGTTATTGTGACTATTACTCTGATGAAAAGGACATACAAAAAAAGCGACGTTAACTTGATCTGTGATGATGCTAATTTGCTAATTCTCAATATTATTGGTTCCTTTTTTTAAGCACAATGTGCCATTTTCGATATCTGCCCACCCCTACAAACCAAAAGAGAATTTTGTATCAATAGAGATCGATGAGAAGGTTTCTATAGCTGTCATCTGTACTTCTTTGAAGGTGTCGGATGTTTCACTTCTTATCCAAGAGGCTTCGTCAGCTAATTAAATTTTTTGCTGGTAGTTTTGGCCATATATATATATATATATATATATATATATATATATATATATTTTATATATATATATTGGATATATATATAAATATATATATATATAAGTACAGATGACGGCTGAAGGATCCTTGTCATCGATGGACGACTGAGAGCTTACGCAGACGTATCGGTGGGGGGGGGGGGGGGTTATGGAATTTTTAAAAATGGCCTCCATTCACACAAGCGACGAGCGCAAGGCAGGCAAATATCATGACGAAGCGCAGCGAGTAGTGAGGAGCGTTTTATATCCAGTCATATTTTGAATTTTAGTGTATTTTTTTTTTTGCTATGAGATGATACACAGAAATATGGATCGAGCTATAGAGGTGATAAGTACATTTACGACTAACCTAAGTTGAAGCACTTTTTCGATCACCACCAGCATTATTAGTCTTGATGGGCGGGGCTTTTATATCGATCCAAAACACTACTGCTAGGCTTGTTCATGTTCGTCGCTCGCGTGTTATTTTATTTTTGATTTTGAGTTAGATGATGATGATGATTATTATTTTGGTTGCCATGTCACGTTTCGCATCGGGCGGTTTGGCCCGCGCCATTGAATTTTTTTTTTTGTTTTGTTGACTTTTGGTCTCAGAATTGGTTTTTTGTTTGTTTTAAATGGTGTCACGCAATATGTGACCCATTACATTGAAATTAAAAAAATATCGACAGGTAACATCCAACTTACGACCAGCTTGACTTACGACCACCCGTACTTACGACCATGAACTCCAGACCCTATTTTTTTATTTGTAATTGTACGCCTAGCAACGCTACACGCTAGCAGGCTGGCAACGCGGACAACAATTTTGGCCAGCCAGCATCTCACGCTCGCACAGCAATCGACCATGGGATGGCACCAGAGGGGAGGAGTTTGCGAGTCATTTAGCCTCCAACTCTCTATTAAACCTTTTTAATGGATTTCGACTTACGACCATTTTGATTTACGACCGTTTTGTCGGAACGGAACTCGGTCGTAAATCGGATGTTACCTGTTGTATATATATATATATATATATATATATATCAGCAACACAATCAATCCTACACACAAAACACACACGCCTGTGCCTTCTGATTTTTTTTCTTCAAATTTTTATTGTTTTTCATTTTATTTTATTTTTTTGCAGCCACCAGATTATTTTTTTTTCAGATTGAGCTATTGGCCACCGAATGCTGAAACACGCAAATCAAAACATTGTTTGTTTTTTTTACCTCACAATTTTCAAAGTGAACATTCCAGGTTGTCATGGTCTTTGAATTAGATTTTTTTTCCCATTTTATTTTGTTTTTTTAGAGAAATTCATGCATTTCTTCTTGTATTGTAAATGTTAGACAATTTCATATGCATTATATATAAAGAAACTGCCATATCAATTTTAATGTATAGATTTTTATTATTATTTTTTGCAAATACTACCCTATGTATGTAAGACGTAACTGTATCGGTAGCGTATATATAATATATTTATGCCCAATAAATGTTTTACTTTTTTTTTTCTTCTTTTTCTGACATGGATCGCGAGTGTTTATTTCATTGTCGCGACTGGTTGACGGTACAATTTATTTTGCACCATTGTCATTTTCAACGTGATATTTCACGAGATTTTACTTTGAAAGGGCGTATTGCCCTTTTTCTGAGTTAACAACATAAAATCAAATGAAACTCACATCCAGACATTTTTCAATCACAGGGAAACATCTATTTACAACAAAATGACAACATATTTATCAGCGGATGTAATCAGGCAACATTAAAGACAACAATATTCTTCCTTTACAACAATAACAACGTACATTTTTGGCGGTCGTAAATAAATACAAGACGTCTGTTTTGGTCACGTTATTGTACACCTAAGATGGGAACGTCAACATCAACCGAGACAAAGATATTTTTTAGACATTTCAAATTTAATTTCCATAAAAATAAAAAAAACGTCCATGACTTTTGCAAAGCTAACACTTGAAAAATAGCATGAAATTATGTTTTTATTTCAAACAGCTTGTTGACATTTTTCATGGTGCGGTTTGATTTCCGCCCTGTGATGTCTGCCTAGTAACAGGTGACATCACACGACTAAGATTGTAAAACACATTTGAACGAAAATTTAAAAGCATAAATCAATAAATTAAATAAACAAATAAATGAACAGATAAATATCTGTTCATTAATTCTGTATATTCATACAACATAAATATGTTGCATAAAGCAGTTCTAGATGAAACATGAGAGGATCAAAGCGTCTTTTTCACCAGTGGATCAGGGACGTCACGGTGACATTTGCACGTCTGCTACAAGCTAAATGTTGAAAGTAAACGCGACGCTGTAGCATCCATTGATGAAAGAGATTGTCTCACATCTCCCATCCCACATAAATCCGCTTCGATTCCAAGCCGCGACACGTCCATATACACATTTTCAGGAAAGTCCACTTTCACCTCTGTGAGGAGAAATGTGTTGAACGGCCCATCCGTTATGCGACCCGCTATGATGTAATATAAATAAGAGCTAGCTTGCTAACTGGCTATTAGCTAGCTTAGCGTAGCTCCAACGACTGGCCCTGGAGGACTTACTGCAAGTTTACTTGATATTGTATTTTATTTTGTCTTCCGCAAATTGCTGTGCCGAACCCTAACAAGGGCGCTACTTCTTCTTCCACTTTGAAAACGTTAGCAATCATGTTAGCTTCCTTTTGAGCCGGCAATCTTCAGAGTACGCGTCCCGCCGCCGGCCGTACTTTAGAAGCTGACGTTGGATTCCATCCAGCCGTCCGCTACGGCCTTGAGGGCGCTAGCCGTGCGGGTCCGAGGTAGCTGCTGCCCGCCGCCGAGGCCGAAGAGGCGCGCCGCCGCCCCGCGGTACTTCCAGGACATGGTGTTGTACAGGATGGGGTTGATGGCGGCGCTCAGGTAGAAAAGAACCACCGACAGCAAGCTGCAGTGCTCCGACACGGCGGACAAAAGCGGAGACGGCGCGTCCAGCGAACGGAACTGCAGGTAGCGACACACGTGGAAGGGAAGCCAGCACAGGATGAAAGCCAGAACCACCACCACTAGGAGGGGGCAGAGACAATTCATATTGACAACTTGGAAAAGTACAGCGCTAGCTTTATAGCTATCACTTGGCTATCTATTAGCTATGTACTAGCTGGCTGGCTTCCTATCTCTTTAGCTATATAGTTATCTGGGTGGCTGGCTATCTAGGTACCTATCTGTTGGCTATCTACTGGCTGGCTAGCTAGCTCACTATCTATTTACTTCCGGGCCGAGTGAACGCTGGCACGTGTGGCTGCCGCTGCTCACCCACAGAAAAACGTATCCTGTGACTGGAAAGTGACCTTGAGAGTTTTGAAGGGCGCTTACATATGAAATGTATTATTATTATTATTTGCTATTTTCTATTAGCTATCTGGCTAGCAATTTGCTATCTATCTATCTATCTGTCTATTCACTAACTGACTATCTCGCTAGTTATCTGTTGGCTATCTATTAGCTAGCTAGCTAGCTTTTTTTACATCTGCCCTCATTTCAAGCTCAGATAACTCCAGACCCATATGACTTAGGAATTAACTCTTTTTTTTCTGATGAAAGAAGAGACTCTAAGATTTCTTACGATGCATTGAATATTTACGTAGTCCGAAAACTCAATATTCTGTGGGTTCTGGATTTCAAGTGACAATGACAAAAACTCTGGCAGTGAATAAGTTACTAGTCCCACAGGAAACTGTAAACTCAACGTGGCCCGCGGCAAACACAATTTTTTTCTCTGTTATTTGTTGTCCACGTTCCTCCACGCTAGCCGTGGAGGCGGCGCAACAACCCACCCAGCATCTTGACGGTCTGCCGGTTGCACCTGTCGCGGTGCCCCACGCACGAGCCGACGGTGGTTTCCCGATTCCTCCGCCACAGCCGCCGTCCGATGAGACCGTAGAGCACGGTGAGGCAGAAGACGGGCATGAAGAAGAACACCGAGCTCAACCACACCATCGCCCCCATCAGACCCGACTCCACGGCGTAGCGGGTCATCTTGCACTCCCGCGTATCTCCGTAGTCGTCCGCGTCCGCCCCCGAGACGCCGGTGCGGTTGCCGCCGAAAAGCGGCCGGTCCCGCTCCACGCCCACCAGGATGAAAACCGGCCCGGCGCTCACCGCGGAAACGCACCACAGCAGCAGGATGAGGCCTCGCACTCGCCGTTTGGTCACCAGAGCTTTGGCCCTCAACGGGAAGCAGATGGCCACGTAGCGCTCCACCGACAGCGCCGTGATGCTCAAGATGGTGGAGTAGGTGCTGGACTCGGAGACGAACTGGAAGAGCTTGCAAAGGGCGTCGCCCAGGCGCCACGGCCGGTAGCGCCACATGCGGTACAGGTCGAGCGGCATGCACAGGAAGATGAGCAGGTCCGACACGGCCATGCTGCACAGGTACAAGTTGGTGGTGGTGCGCATGTCGCGGTATTTGCCCACCACCAGGATGGTCATGACGTTGCCGGCCACGCCCACCGCCGACAGCAGCGCGCACGTCGCCGTGATGAAGGTCAGGAGAGGGAGGCTGTAGTAGTTGAGCGGCGGGAAGTCAGAGTCGCCGTTCCGGGGGGTGGCGTTACGGCTCTCGTCGTCCCAGCTGCAGTTTAGGGGGAGGCTCCAGGACGGGTCGGGCCTCGCCGCCATTCTGGCTCATCGGTCAACGTCCCATGGCTAGCGTCGCGCGGGATAGCCAACGCGCTAACAAAGTGCGACAAATAAAAGTCCGAAATCGCGTTTCGGTCATATAATCAGCATTAAAAATGTTATTTTTTTAAGTAAAACTAAACTCCAAAACATCTATGACAAAAATAATTAGCTGCCATCTATTCTTATTATGAAATATGTTTTTGCTAGTCATCAATTTCAACGACAATCTTACATTTTCACAAAATACAGCAATGTGTTTAAAAACAAACCTCCAGATCGATTTTTTTTAAATCAAGCTTATATTAAAAAAAACACCGTCCTGCCATTTAAGTAGCTACATAAGCATTTACATATTAAAAAAAAAATATTTTTAACTGAAGTCACCCGTAAAAAGAAACTTCCGTTCGCATTGAGGAAGTAAAAAAAAAATCATCTGAGATCTCGCGAGTTTCTACGAGACGTATGAGAAGACAAACTATTCAGTATCGTCAATTTTGTTAAGAAAAGGGGAAACAATATTAATTACAATGACAACAGCTGTGCGTAAAACCAAAATTCGATGTATAACCCGAGATATTGTTATGGCCTCCGACTATTTTTTGACCGTTAATAAAAATAATTAAAACAACAACAACAACATGCAACGTAAAACCAAACTCCAGAACCTGTCAACGCAGCGCCAGCCGTGCGTAAAAACAAATATTTCAGCGCCGCCGTTCACAGAGAATGTGGGAAGTCCATTTAAAACAGATAAAAATAAATAAAAATTGTCTTTAATTAAAATCGATAATCCGGGTCTTTCTATCCGAGTTTGGTGTTTTCATAATAAAATACATCACCGCGATAAAAAAAAAAATAAAAAAATCATTTGACATTTTAAAAGTTGTTTTTAAATAGTCAGGAATGTCTTTCGGTTATCCACTAAATATATCTTCCCCTAAAAAATAAAAATAAAAAAAAAAAGAGGTGGAGTGTAAAAAGTCATCCAAACACGTGAGGGACGAAGCATCGTTAGCATGTAGCATTTAGCATTCGTCGACAAAATGAACACGGGACGAGGATGGAAAGAATTGTTGGCGTTCTCTGCCCGGCTCGCTGCGCATCTGGAGTCAAGTGCACCCAAAACAACAGCAGCAATTCGGTGAGTGTGTGGGGAGGGAGCCGCGAGGGGGATTTGGAGGGGAGTGGGTTGCTCGAGATTGATGACGAGGACAGTGCGCCGATGCAACCTACTGGACAATCTGTTGCTATGATCGATTCAAGTCATTTGGCTTGTTGACGCAGTGGAGGGGGGTGTCATATTTCAGTCCTCGAGGGCCACCATTTTGACCCCAAATTCATCCAATTCAAAAGATCAAAATTGAAAACAACCAAAAAACGGCAACATGTTAAGAGTAACAACGTTAAGAGTAACAACGGCAACAGAGTAAGAGTCAGACTCACAGTCAGAGTAAGAATAAGTCAAAGTCAGCTTTATTGTCAAATACGCTGATATGCATGACATACAGCACAGGTGAAATCAGAATAATTAACAACAATTAATAATAATAATAATAAGAAGAAGAAGAATAAGAGTGAGACTCAGAGTCAGAGTAAGAATAAGTCAAAGTCAGCTTTATTGTCAAATATGCTAATATGCATGACATACAGCAAAGGTGAAATAAGAATAATAATAATAATAATAATAATAATGCATCCCATTTATAAGCGTCTTTCAAAACTGTTAAGGACGCATGCGAAACGGTTGTGTTTACTTTCTGTTCTTAGTGTGTATTTTTTGATAGTTTATTAATGATTAATTAGGCTGTTGTCATTAGTTGATAGTTGTATTCTGAATGAGAAAATATCATGTTTACTTTTTGTTGTTGTTTTGTATTTTTTTGATACTTTTTTTATTATGAGGCTGTTGTCATTGGTTAATAGTTGTGTTTTGAATGAGAAACTGTCGTGTTGACTTTCTGTTCTGATTATTGTGTATTTTTTAAATATTTTTTTCATTAGGATTCATTAGTTAATGGTTGTGTTTTAAATCTCAGGGCTACCAAAGTGTTGCTAAAAGTCACTCCTAACCTTTTTTTCTGTTAACATAGTCAGGTGATGAAAAAAGTCGTCAAACCCCCGACGAAACACCCTTTTTTTTGGTTGATATCCCAAAAAAATCCATGATAAATCATTTCAAATGTATTTCCACGATTGGCTAACATCAACCCAACTAACTGGAGTGTAAAAAAATGAGTGGCTTAGTACAAATAACTGTGATAACGTGGTTGCACAAATGCACACGCCCTCTTAGCGTGTACGCCCTTTTATAACTTTGGTTGTAGCCGTGTTCAAAATGAAGCGATCACATTGAAACTCGGTTTAAATGGGCTTCGGTAATCACCTGGCACCATTTCAACGATCTCTGATTAGCCCCGAATAAATTGGTAGCAGATGGACGATTCTCCCAATGACCTACAAGCCTCTCAAATATCAAAACATTGGAAAATGATGACCAAAAAAAAAAAGGTCAACATAAACAGTGGACTCAATTCTACGATATTCCAACAACCTTTTTCAATAAATGTTCAATCCCATCGCCTTAGCAATAAGGAGGATACGCCATTTATTGTCGGATGGACTCCTCATCGTGGCTTAAGTCTATATTGTTATCACCGCGGCCTTTGCACTGTTTACAAGTGGGCGTAGAATATTTCTTTATGGGGCCGTCCGTACAGTGGTGATGCACGGCGAGGAGGAAAGTCAGACGGGACACGAGGAAGGGGATATATCATTATTGTTGTTGTTTTTTTTTTAAAGAAGCTTTTTCGTCATATATTAAGGTATGTGGCAAGAATTAAGACCTGTGAGCAAGAATCAACGGTCTTGTCGTGTAACTTTAATATCCATGCCTTTTGAAAATATATCTCGTATACTTTTGAGTTCAATCCTCTTTTATTCCTTTTTTTTTTTGGGGGGGGGGTATAGAGGAAATTATGTTATCTGTATTGTTGCTGGAAGGCTTTGGATTGGAGGTTTTATAAAGTATACATTTGCACGAAGTAGGCCCCTGTGTAGTGTCGTGCAGTACATGTTATTGGCCACACGGTGGCGGAAAAGATGCAAAAAATACGGATTTGGAATACTGTACTGTATATACAGTACTTTTTTTGATCTTTTTTTATCTTTTGACCCCCCCCCCCACCTCTTTCAATTTTGCTGCTGTGGGTTGCAAATTTCCCCATTGTGGGACTATTAAAGGTTTTCTGATTCTAATTCGGATTAATTAGACACGCCAGTTCAAGATGGCGTCGATTTTTTTTTACTTTTGTTCATATTGACGGTTGTTTTTAAGTATTTGTCCCTCTCGTACACGCATTTGTGATATATTATGAGGAGACACGACGTTTATTAAAGTATTTAATTGCATTTTCTGCGTTAGCTTCATCTCTTGTTTATGTTTATATTTATAATTATTTTATTTCTTATTGTATCTACGCTTGTCTGTGACTATAAAGTGTCCTTGAGAGCTTTGAAAGGAGCTCGAAATAAAATGTATTGTTATTATTTTTGCGGGGAAATACTCAAGTGATCCCCATATAATTATTAATACAATATACAATACATATTGGTTTATATAGTGCTTTAACAACAGCTGAAACTGTAAAAAAAGCGCTTAACATGGACAACTATCATATACAGGAAATAATAATAATAATGAATAATACAATACAGTGGTTAAATTAACATTCCTTCTTTGTGGATAAAAGTTTGTCTGTATTATTGTTATTACGGTTATCTTTTGAATTGTATAAATAGGTCAGACAAAGAACTAATAAGCTCTCCATTTATTTCTTAGAGGAATCCGTAACAGATTCAAATCTGACATATAATCACTAAAAAGGCGCTGATAAATGAAATGTCGTATTATTATTATTATTATTATTATTATTATTATTATTATTATTATTATTATTATTATTATAAAAAGCTGACTTGGACAAAACAGACAAAAATTGCGGATGACGTAATAAAAGCAAGCCAGTCTTCTGGTTTCTCTCTGACTCCTCCCACTTCCTCGGTATTTGACTCGCCGTGGTGAAAAACTCGTCTATGATTGGCGGAGACTCAAATGAAGCCCCCCATTCGAAGCTCTGATTGGCTTGGAGTTTCTCGCCCCCGCCCATTTTGCGAAATCTCCCCGAGTTGACTCTTTACTGTTTGCCACACACTTGACTTTTACTGACACCCGCAAGTGTCTCGTCAACGTTGCTCTCGCTAGCCTTCTATTTTCTTCTCCGTGACTTTTCTCGACAAGTGGACCGAACAAACGCAAACATGTGGACTTCACGTCCCCCCCAAAAAGCAGGTCGGTGACGTTTTACTCGCTTTCTCGTCCCGTTGTCAGTGTTCTATTTGTGTCTTTTGTTGCGGTGTCACTAATTGCACTCAAAATGGATACCTTAGCGCCCAAAGTGGTTTGTCATCATTGTTATGTTGCTGCTGTTTTTTTGTGTGTATTTTTCGTGGGTAACACTGAGAAAGAAGAAAGGGAGAGTTGAGTAACATTCCACAGGTGTTTGCTCCCTCACGCACGCACGCACACGGGGGAAGTTACGTTGCTGGAATGTCATAGGAAGGCTGCAATATTGTAGAACCGCTTTATGAACTTTAAAGGACAACCGACGTCTTCGGACAAGTTGTGTCCATCATTTGTAAAATGGCTTCAAATGACTTCTACTGAGCGTATTTGACAAAGATTCCACCGCATATAGCGATATTTAACCTTTTAAGACTCGCGCTGAATATTCAGGAAGTCTTGTTTTTGAGTTGGTAACGAGTCCGTACGTGACGTCACTAAAGGAATGCCCCTGACCGAAAGAAAGACACATTGTAGTAGTCCTTCCATCACGTCAATGTATTTTGCTGTACTTGTTTGGTTTGAAAAACTCGTGTTGCACCAAAAAGCCACCAGAAGAGGGCGACCAAGCACCATGGAAGGAATTTATCAGCCTGTGGAAACGGGCTGATTAATTCATCACAGGAGCTTGGACGCCATTTTCTGCCTCTTTTTGGGTGATACATTTCCCCCAAATGTTGCCTCAAAATGGCACGTAAGGACTTCTTTAATCGATTGCAAACATGTATGCTTTCCTCTTCAGAACTATTTGAATCATATTCATAACTGGATGAGTAAGTAACAAGAAAGCATATTCTCCAAATCTGAAGCCATTGTTTTGATTCTCCAGCAATGCAAGACGTCTTGGCGTGATGTCACGAACTGGGGGTGGGACTTTCTGAAAATGCCCAATTCGCAGCTCAATTTTTTGCAGATTTTCGACACTTGAAGTCATTTTTATTGGTGTTTTGCATTTGACTAAAAATATCATACTATCATACAAGTGTTTCAACTCAAGGCTGACTTCACCTCTGTATGCAGCATCACAACTCAATGCTGTGTGCTCCATTAACTGACACGAATCGGCAGATTTGGTCAGAGGACAAACGGAGTAGAACAACAATAGCTGCAGATGTGCAACCCAGTGGCGTCGATGTGGCGTCCATTGAGGCAACTCTAACCTTTTCCAGATGTGCGACTACAAACTGTATGCTGCATGCCGAATCATTCAGATAGCTTCTTTTACCACAAAAAAAACATGATATATATATATATATATATTTTTTTTCCCATATATATACAGTGATACCTCGGATTACGAACGCTTTAGCTAACAAACTTTTCGCTTTACGAACGTTAAATTCGCAAGAATATAATCTTGGCATACAAACTAGTTTTCGGGGAACACACGGAGCGCCACAATGAGATGTGTCGTTTGCTAACGAGCCGGATCTCTGAAGTGAACGAGGAGCTGGAAATGGCAGCCAACTTTTTTAGTCCTCTATGCCAAAGGTAAATAAAATGATTTTATTATACCGTACAGTTTATTTATTTCATTACAATACCATAGCACATTTATTATACATAAAATACGGTATATTGTGTGTAGTTTTAAGGCTTATTTAGTAGAAAATTATGTTTTATCGGGACCTGGGAACGGATTATTCTCATTTTTATGGTTTCCTATGGGAAATTAATGTTTGAAATACACACCTTTCGCCTTACACACTCTTTCTGGGAACCAATTATGTTCATAAGCCAAGGTATCACTGTATACATGTAACATCCGACTTACGACCAGCTGGACTTACGACCACCCGTACTTACGACCACGACCTCCAGACCCTATTTTCAAAATTTTTATTCTACGCCTAGCACCGTAACGTAAGGACTCGTCACCAAGTCAAAAACAAGACTTCCGGAATATTCAGCGCGAGTCTTAAAACGTAAAATATAGCTATATGCGGTGGAATCTTTGTAAAATACGCTCAGTACTTGTCCGGGGACGTCGGTTGTCCTTTAATGATGACTGAGCTACTCCCCCTCCCCATGCCCCCGACTCCCTGCTGTGCTCACGCTAACCAGGGAGTGCCCTCAAGTTGTCTGAGCACAAGCACTAAGCTTTCAATGTTGGCTCCGACACGGTCACGATGACTCGAGCGAGTAACCCGTCCAAGTAGACCCCCCCCCCCCTCCCCCTCCCGCCGCCATCCGTCTCCTCCACTGGCACAATGGCACCTTGTGCTCGCGGTGCCACGGTGACGGGCATGACCGCTCCCTCGTTGTCGTTGGCGCCTCCTGGAGCGTCCTTGTCACTCCTCACACCCCCTCTACCACCACCGCACGCCACTCTCTTTTCCCGCGGATTAGATAATAGGCAGCTTTAGTGTGGGCAGAAAGAGAAAGGGAGGAGGTCTGTGACACCTCTCTCTCTTCTATCTTCTTAGTTGGTACCATCCGTACCATGAGGAGCTTGGCACCGCACGTTCTGTTAATGCGACCCAACTGTATCAGTATAACAGTTGTTTAAAGGACAACCGACGCCTTCGGACAAGTTGTGTCCATAAATTGTAAAATGACTTCAAATGACTTTCTACTGAGCACATTTTACAAAGATTCCAGCGCATATAGCTAGATTTTTTTCTTTTAAGACTCGCACTGAATATTCATGAAGTCTTGTTGATGGCGAAATTAGAAGGAAAACTACATAAATAACACGATGGTGAATCGATGTGTCACAGCTAATTGCGTTAACACACATAAAGAGTGTGTAAATTAACACAAATCTGTAAATTTACATGTCCGCCGAAAACTACAGTAAAGTCTCGTTATATCGATATTCAAGGAGTCCGAAAAAATATCGATATAACCGGGACTATCGATATATCCGACCCTGTTTGCATGTAATTTTCTCCGTGCGTGCATAGAAATAGTATCGATATAACCGGGACTATCGATATATCCGATATCGATATAACGAGACTTTACTGTAGTTCGTATGCTAAGGTTATATTCTGGCGAATGTAATGTTCGTCTGGCGAAAAATGTGTGAGCTAATCCAAGGTATCACTGTAGCATGTTTTAACCCGATGGAAGATGATAGAGAACAGCAGAGGCCCCGAAATTGAGCCCTGTGGAACACCACGTTACATTGATGCATCTGCATTGTAACTGCGGGTCAATGTGTGATAGTCAAAGCACGTTCCTCGCTCTCGAATCAATCCCGGCTGCGAAAAACACTTTTTTTTGCGGATAAGACTTGGCTCTGTTTACTCAAAAATGAAAAGCCCCGGCACCCTCCAATCATGTGTCCGCTACCAGGATGTCCTGAAGCAGTGGGGCAGAATGTCGTTGTGCAACTCCGTTGATATATAAACATTCTCCGCCCAATTTTTTGGGGGAAGAGAACACTCCTGCTGAGCTACGACTCTCAACACTGACTAGCTTGATATTGTAGACTGAGACACACATGCATGTTTTGTCAAACAAACCAAAAAAAAAAAGCTAGCACTCGGCGGCACCAAGATAGTCAAGAAATTACGGAGAAAGATAAATATGCAAATAAATAAATATAGCGAATAGATTGGGCAAACTCAAAATTCCAAGTCAATAAATTTCGATAACATTTGTAGGGATTTTTCCTGTATGAAAAGTTACCGCCGGTCAAAACGAAGTACCATATTTTATAATAATAATAATAATAATAATAATAATAATAAAAAATACATTTAATTTATAAGCTCCTTTCAAAACTCTCAAGGTCACTTTACAGTCACAGGATAAACATTTTTCTGTGGGTGAGCAGTGGCAGCCACACGCGCCAACGTTCACTCAACCCGGAAGTAACTCAAATAGACAAAAAGCTAGCTAGCTAATAGATAGCTAATCTTCTTCTTTTCTTTTCGGCTTTTCCCTTCAAGGGGTCGCCACAGCAAATCAGTGTCCTCCATCTTCAGAGGTTTGATTCACATGATAATAATAATAATAATAATAATAATAATAATAATAATAATAATAGAATAATAATAATTTTGTCCAAAAAAATGAGCCAAGCTACCAAAGTCATGCTAGCAAAGTAATAATAATAATAATAATAATAATAATACATTTCATTTATAAGTGCCTTTCTAACTTTTAAGGTCACTTTATAGTCTCAGGGTAAGTAATATATAGCTAATAGATAGCTATCGAGATAGCTCGCTAGCTACACAGCTAATACCTAGCCAGTGTATAAGGCGCACCGGAGTATAAGGCGCACCCTCAAACTTTTTTCACATATTAGGCGCATATCCATCTTTCGAAGCAAATCAAGGTTTTTTTGGATGCGCCCTATACACCGGAAAATACAGTAATTTCTCCCAAAAAAGGCAAAATACATTTAGAAGAATAAAAATAACCTTAAATTTAAAATGCACACAATTTCATGAAGTTATGTTGGAAAAACAAAACACTTAATCAATGCAGAAATATACACCGATTTCCAAAAATGGCAGAATCATCACATATTCATTAAAAAATATGTTTGAAAATCCTCCCTCGTGCGTGGTAAGAAAAAAGCTTTATTGTTGACATCCGGGCCATCCTCCGCACGTCTTCCTCACCCACTCATGGCGCTCTTCTTCTCCTAACGATTTCCACCGTGTGTGTGCTTCAACTAAGTGACATTGAAGGCGTTTGGTTTAGTATTCATATATCAAGTAGCTTGCTGGCTCTTTAAACGTCACCATGACAACCAGACTAGAAGGAGGAAGTTACGGAAAAGAGCCATAACTCATATTTCTCTCTTCCGTTATCCCCCTACACCTACAGGTTTTGTGTGGGATCTTATTCGGCATTTCAGCACCCCCTGGAGTTAACCTCCGGGGGGAAGTTCAGGCCGACCGGAGGTCACGGTTATTCTTGGACAGCGAGAGATAACGCAGGAACGTCGGCAATAACTAAGAGGACATTTTAGTCAGTCAACGTTAAAGAAAGGCTAAAGGAGGGGGATTCATCCCTGCAAATATCGACTTCTTGGTTAATCCAGGCAAACGTTCGGCGCTTCCTCATATATCTAGTTATACAATTACACCCGTGTTACTCTTTCATCTTATCTGGTTTCATTGTTTCCCTGCGCAAAAACAACCAGGAGTAGTCAGAGCCTCTATTGTCCGATATCGTAATACGAAATAGATCGTGTCACTCCAAGTGATTCTTCCGTGGTTGTCGTGATGGCACTTTTCACAACAACAACAAAAAAAATCCATAAAAAGATGTAAACAAAAAAAAGTGAGGAATGCTGCTGCTGCAGCTACTCCAACTCCTACTGCTAGCGACGACTGCTAACCTTTGCAAACAACAATTCCAAATAAATGCTAACAAAGAATGACTATCACCCGCTACAAGTGTAGCGAAAATAACCACTCACAGCCGTTAACCACAAGGAATCACATTTTTTTTTCGCACTTTAATTATAATTGACCAAACAACAATATTTGGAACAATTCATACAAATTCAAACGACAACTAGTACGACCTGAAAACAGGTGCCGAAAAAGTAACTGCTAACGACTGCCACGACCACAAACCCCTGCTAATAACAACTAACTGAGACGGTTTGAAAAAAGTGGCAATAAACGGCAACAGCCGCTACTGAAACAACCGGGAATAATTGCTATCCACGACTGCAACTAGCGCTAGCAACAACATCAACCAACGGATTACCGTGACTGTTAGCAACTGCTCACAAAAGTAATTCCCTGTCAACGACGACTTTGACAGTAGCTCGTAGCTACTAACAACGATTGGTTGGGATAATCCGATGTAGTCTAGCTAGCTAGCAACACTTTTTGCTTGGTCAAAATAACAGAGAAAGAGAGGGAAACTTTATACGTCATCTAAAAATAGACACGGAAAACAACATTTTTCATAGGCCACAGCTAATTTACGTGGAATACAGACCTTGAGCGACGTGATACACGAAAACGGCTTCCGGAAACAACTGAGTTGTCACATATCCAACGACTGCCAACAAACACGTGCTAACAGCATCCAATTACAGCCACTTACAACTATTAACAATCGCAAATAATGACAAACAACTGCTAGTGCCAACAACCAACCAGTGCTATCCGATAACTGCTACTCCATAAACAACTGCTACTGCTAATGGCTAAATTTATCATTGCCTGTCGTTTATGAACGTGTTCAATGAACAAATGTTCACCTAGCGTATGTGGCCGAATGAAAGCGCTTTCCCAGACTTCTGTCGACCGCCGGCAACTCTTCTGACGGGTCGGCGTCAACATGCCTGAACGTGTACCAAAGTCGGGAATGTTTACTGTTAAGCTCATATTTGTTGTCAGTTTCTCCCATGTGACATTCTCCAGTTCTCGTACTATTTGTTTTTCAATGATCCGAAAAGAATAACAGTACGTGGCCACTTTTCAGTTCATTCACCCACCAGACATCCCTCACGCTTGTGTTCAAACATGCAAATTATTGCGCTCGATACGGAAATGAGTGTGCGTAATCTACGACGAACGTGACATTAAATATCCAGAAACTTCACACCGCACCTCTCCCCGTTCCTAAACGTTGCAAAAACTTCACACCCTCTTTTGTGAGACGGACACTGAATACCCTCCCACCTTCCTGCTACGTTCCCATGAATATCACATAGCACTTTAACAACAACTGAAGCAGTAACAAAGCGCTTAACATGGATAACTAGCATATACAGGAAATAAAGCAGTCACAAAGATAGTAGATAGCAGCAGGGAGTAAAGCTAAGATCAAGTCTGAATCATGCTGAGTCAAACGCCAAAGACTACAGGTGAGTTTTAAAGAGGCAGGTTTTACAAACGTGCAGCGAGGGGGCTTGTCCAATGTTCAGTTTCAAGTCATTCCAGAGAAAGGGAACAGACACGGAATAGGATCCATCCACTCTGAGCCTCCGTTTAGTTTTTGGCACATCTGCTCAGTAGATCTGAGGCGCTGGGAAGGTGTGCAGGGGTGGTCATTTAAAGATTTGAAGAGAGTAACATCTGAAAAAGAACTTGAAAATGTATTGGGAGGCAGTGAAGGGATGCTCGAGTAGGAGTAATGTGCTCCCTCTTATGAGTACCAGTCAAGAGGCGAGCAGCAGCATTCTGGACCAACTGGAGGATACAGTATATACACACATATTGTGTCGATACTGTCACTAATACTGGGCGTGGACAGTGGGAGTCTGTCAGCTCTCCTGTGACTGTGCTCATGGCGCAGTCCACTGGGTAATGATGTCTCCCCGTCTGACTCATTTGGGTGCAGCGCCAAAAGAAAAGTCACGCAGAAGGCGCCTTCAAACTCCTCTTCCAATTGTTGCTGCTTTCATTCGGCCTTGTTGAAGGTCTACTTTCGACGTTTGGTCACTATCATGTCCGTTGTTTCGCGATCTTCTTAGGGCCGCCCTGCTTCAGGCGCTGACGACTGCTGAGCATGCTAGCCAAGGCTCCACCTACGACCAGCAGACTTGATCTGGTGAATGCCGAAAATTCAGACGGCGGGGTGACCGACGGAATCAAAATGGCCGACCTTGTGGAAAGCTTGGATACTCGAGAGCTGGACATTGATGAAGGGGAGGAGGTGGACTACGAGGGAAACTGCCTAGGTATGTAATGGGTCGGAATCTTACTCTGGAGTCGGCAATATACAGTGATACCTTGGCTTACGAACTTATTTGGTTCCCAGAAAGTGTATGTATGGCGAAAAGTGGGTCTTCCAAACATTAATTTCCCATACGAAAACCATCCAAAATGAGAATAATCCATTTTCAGGTCCCCATAAAACAATTTTCTTGTAAATAAGCCTTAAAACTACACAAAATATACCCTATTTTGTGTATAATAAATGTGCTATTGTAATGTAATTGAAGAAATAAACTGTACTGTATAATAAAGTCGTTTTATTTAACTTTGTGGTGGTCGTTGATGTAGTTGCCTCTTGATGATATCCGAGTGAAGTTGCTGTGCCTTATCGGCGATAATACACTCACACACACTGTCCCACGCTAGCTGCTTTTTGTGAATCCAAATCAACAGAAGTTTTTCAAACTCTGCTATTGCCTGAGACCATTGCTTAGACAACACAGAAACACCCCTAGCCACACGTAGCAATGGTCGACTGAGCATACTGGTACTGGGACGCTAAGTCACACAAACGCACACCTCGTTCGTGTTTTTCGATGATCTCCTTCTACTCGACCGTAATTTTCTTTTGTGTCCTCTTTGGCTTAACACTGGCCTGTGGTGGGGTCTTTTTCTGTCCCATAAGAGAAAAGGACTCCACTCGATAACAAACCACGTCTACACTGAGAAAGTGAGTGTGGAAAAGTAGTCCGGCAGCCACGGTGGCGCTGTTCGACCGTGTGGTTTGGTGTTTTTCCGCCGAAAACTAGTCCGCCAGCCATTGTGGCGCTCCGTGTGTTTCCCGAAAAGTAGTTCGTATGCCAAGATTATATTCTCGCGAATTTAATGGTTCGTAAGGCGAAAAGTGTGTTAGCTAAAGCGTTTGTAAACCAAGGTATCACTATATTTGCAGTTGGCTCACAGAGTGTCATTGTCCCCGTTTACCTTTGCGAAGCATCTCCAAACATCTCACACACCTCCTATGCAAGCTATCCAGAAATTTTATGTCAGTCTGGTAAAATAGTAGCGGTGTTCGAGCATCTAAACGTCGGCGTAAATATGAAAAGAGAGCAACTCAATCTTAGAAGGAAAACGAGCGTAGCATCCCACTCGTTAGCCTCCTACAGGCACGACTCTCACCCCTGCCGCCGACCTCTGCGTTCTCCTTAGGGGACTGCCGCATCCTGTTCTCGGCCGTGTACGCCACAGTGGGCTTCAAAGAGGCCAGCGCCAAGGTCTTCCTTCCCACAGTGCCCATCACCGCCCGCATCCTGGAGGTGGAGCGCTTCACCACGGCGCAGGATCGCTTCAACCTGTCGCAGCACCGCAGCGTCAATAAGGTCCGTATACAGTGATACCTTGGCTTACAAACTTAATTGGTTCCCAGACAGAGCGTGTAAGGTGAAAAGTGTGTATGCCAAAAATTCATTTCCCATAGAAAACCATTAAAATGAAAATAATCCGTTCCCAGGTCCCCATAAAACATACTTTTCTACTATCTAATTTTCTAGGCATTAAAACTACACAAAATATACCTTATTTTATGGATAATAAATGTGCTATGGTATTATAATTAAAGAAATAAAGTGTACTGTATAATAAAGACGTTTTATTTACTTTTGTGATGGTCGTTGATGGCTTGATGGAATGGACTGGCTGCTTTCATCAGCATTAAACACTTGATGAGGAACGAATCCTTCTTTCACCATCTTTGAGGAATGATCTCTTGTAGGTGCTTTCTCTGCGATCATTTTACCTAGTTCCTCATCAATTGTGTTCTGTTTAGCTGGGTTGATAGCTTTTTGCATCAAGTGTACAGATGGCTTGTACGGGTTATTTGTGCAGCCTGATTGATGGGAATTTTAACCTTGCAGTCTACACTCTGCCTTTCAACTATCAAAGTTGAAACGAGTCCAAATATCACTGTAGTCGGCACATAATGTCCATTTTTTCGTGCCTTATTCATTTAATAACATACAAAATCCCCCCCCTCAATTGTTAGTCTCTGCCCGCCGTGTTCAAGATCGAGATGAAGCACGGCGAGTTCACGTGGGTGGTGAAGAGGAAAGAGAAGCACTTTATGGAGCTGCACAGAGAGTTGAGGACCTACAAGACCTTCATGAGGATACCGCTGCCGTCGCGCAGGTGAGACCCGCCCACCTCATTTGCATATTGTCGACATAAACGCAAAACTACATGGCGTATGAAGCTGTTCTATTTTTTTTTCAATTGTAAAACGTAGCCAAACAAGGGTCTACTTTTAATATATTCTTTATATTTTTTTTATATATCGTATTACATAGTAAATATGTGTGCGTGTGTAGTAAAATGTTGTTTTATATACTGTTATGTAGCCAAAATGTGAAGACCTGTCTTTTCCATAACTATCTTGCTAGCTATGCATCCATCCATATTGCTGGCTCTCTTGTTAGCTATTTTGATAGCTGGCTAGCTATATTGGTAGCTATGTAGATCTCATGGGAGCTACTTTAGGAACTAGCTAGTTCACTTGCGAACTATTTCAAGAAGTAATTGGCTAGTTATTTTGCTCGCCATTTTTATAGCTGGCTAGCTATTTTGGTAGCTGGCGAGCTATTTTGGGAGCTATCTTGGTAGCCATATAGATCTCTTGGAAGCTATTTTAGAGACTAGCTAGCGAACTATTTAAGGAAGTAACTGGCTAATTCTCTTGCTATGTATCTTGCTAGCCATTTTTATAGCTGACTTGCTATTTTGGTAGCTATCTTGGGAGCTATTTTACTAACTAGCTAGCCCGCTTGGGAACTATTTCTGGAAGTAATTGGCTAGTTCTCTTGCTATCTATCTTGCTAGCCATTTTTGTATCTGGCTAGGTATTTTGGTAGCTGGATAGCTATTTTGGTAGCTATCTTGGTAGTTATATAGATCTCTTGGGATCTATTTTACGAACTAGCTGTCTCGCTTAGGAACTATTTAGGAAGTAACTGGCTAGTCCTCTTGCTATCTATCTTGCTCGCTATTTATGTAGCTGGCTAGATATTTTGTTAGCTATAATGGTAGCTATGTAGATCTCTTGGGAGCTATTTTAGTAAGCGGCTACCTCACTTGGAAGCGATTTTAGTCAACAAGTAGCTAGTTCTCTTGCTATGTATCTGGCTAGCTGGCGAACTATCTTGTCCCCCACCACCTTCTCAAGTTCAAAAACAACATGAAGCTTTCAATAACACGTGTCATGTGTTGTTGACGTTATTGCGTCTGTGTCAACAGACTTTGACCAAACATTTCTTTGGCCTTCAAGATTGAGTCGTCCCGCTGTCAAGTTATTCTCGCAAAACCACATTAGCCTGCGCAAGCACCCGCGGGGCTTTGCCGTGCACCGACCGCGACAATGCTTTGAATGAGCAAACATAAATGACTCCTGCCGGGCTTGTCCTCGCGTTCCAGTCACACGGTGAAGAGAAGGACGGTGAGGAAGAGCGAAGTGAGAGAGATGCCCTCGCTGCCCAGGGGCGGAGGCGACGAGTTGGTGCGGGACGAACAGGTGTCCAGCCGGCGGGTACGTTGTCAACACGTGGTTCAATTACGTGCCGATGGGTTCATGATAATAAGGCGCTCGTGGAATTGTTTCGCGGTGTTGGTGTGTTCACATGTCAGAATATTCATCCAATGCCTGGCTGAGATATAGTGATACCTCGGTTTACGAACCCCTTGGCTTACGAACTTTTCGGTTTACGAATGTTAAATTGATGAAAATGTTACCTTGGCATACAAACTATTTTTCGGGATACACACGGAGCTGCCACAATGAGTGATGTGTCGTTCGCGAACGAGCCCGTTCTCCTAACGAGAAAATGGCAGCCGGCTTGTTTTGGTCCTCGATTCCCCGCCCCCAGTCTTCGGTTAAAGCCACGTGATTGGTCAAGAACGCAGCAGTGAGGGGAGGTGGTTTAAAAATTAAAGAAACAGGTAGACGACAGAGAGAGAGCGATAAAATGGATAGAAAACAGTGAAAGTTGGACTTGTTTCAACTTTGATACGTTGAAAGGCAGAGTGTAGACTGCAAGGTTAAAATTCCCATCAATCAGGCTCTGTGAGCTTCTGTGTTTCGTTGTCAAAATGTCGTCCATCTGTATGGATCTGACTAACGCCTGGAGGCACGCCACGCACGCACAAACTGTTTCAATGTTGACATTGTGTTGAATCACGTCAAATCACAAAATAAGACAAAGTATGCTTGTGTGTCTTTCTCCAGAGACAATTGGAGGACTATTTGAACAAGCTGTTGAAGATGGCCCTGTACCGCAAATATCACCACACTGTGAGTATACCGTCACTCATCTTACTCATATTCACACCGCTTTTATAATCGGACGGGCGTATTTCGCACTTTGTTACGTACGGGTCACGTCTCGGCGTTGTACAGCAAAACGGCATCGAAGTGGCCGCACGGTGTGACGCCGTCGCCTGTTGTCGTCTTTTTCCCAGATGGAATTCATTGACGTCAGCCAGCTGTCTTTTATTCACGATCTGGGCCCCAAAGGACTGTGAGCGCTTTACTTTCTTCAATCTGATCTTTATTTGATTTGGGGTTTTTTTTATATCAATGTTCATTTGTATTCCAATTCAGATGTGTATCTTTATTGTTATTTCTTTAGCATGAAAATATGTGTAATATAATAATAATAATAATATAGAGCTATCTAGCTATCATGCTATCTAGCTGTCTAGCTGGCTATCCAGCTAGCTATGGACCTTGATGACCTTGGGTATTATCGCTGAGAAAGCAAAGGCAACTTTGCTCTGATTTCAAGAGGAAACTACATCAATGGCCATCACAAAGGTAAATAAAACGACTCTATTACAGAGTGCAGTTTATTTATTGAATTACAATACAATAGCACATTTATTATACATGAAATAAGGTATATTTTGTGTAGATTTAAGGCTTATTTAGTAGAAAATTATGTTTTATGGGGAGCTGGAAACGGATTATTCTCATTTTTAGTGGTTTCCTATGGGAAATTAATGTTTGGAAGACACACTTTTCGCCTTACACATACTTTCTGGGAACCAATTAAGTTCATAAGCTGAGGTATCACTGTATCCATATCTAGATATTTTTTATATGCATATAATTATGTATTTTAAAAAATATATATATATATTTATTTATATTTATTTTTTCGTTTTGCATGTGTCTGTGTGCACGCGCAGGGAAGGGATGATATACAAGCGTTCTGGTGGTCATCGTATCCCCGGCATGAACTGCTGTGGTCACACACAAGCCTGCTACCGCTGGTCCAAACGGTTTGTACGCTAATGTATTGATTTAACCTCTTGTTTTTGTTGTCTTTTTTTTTTCTCTCTTGAAACGATTTTGTCGCGAGTTTGTTAAATGTTGGATTCTTGACTCACAGTCTGTTTTTCCAAGGTGTCTCACACATGAACAACATTTTTTTTTAATCAATGTGTGTGTATGTGTGTGTGTGTGTTTTTTTGCAGCCTCCTCTTTATCGCACACACACAAAAAAATAACATCCCACACATTTGGAAGCCACCGTCAAGCCACCTACAGCTCCGTGATTTGCTTACCACAGTCCGCCTCGCCACAAAAACAACAACAACATAAAGAATTAGCGTTTTATGCAAATTTTTATACAAATCTACACGTGATCATGAAAATTGTACGCGTTTGTCTTTTATTGTAGTTGGTTGGTGGTCAAGGATTCCTTCCTGCTGTACATGAAGCCCGACTCGGGAGCCATCTCCTTCGTGCTTCTGGTAGACAAAGAATTTAGCATCAAAATGGATTCCAAAGACACCGAAACCAAGCACGGGGTCAGGATTGACAGTCTTTCCAGGTGTGTGTGTGTGTGTGTTTTTGTGTGCGCGTGTGTGTCTTCATATTACCCCACGTGTGTGTTCATGTGACCCCCCCCCCCACTTGCGTGCAGGACGCTGGTGTTCAAATGCAGCAGCTACAGACACGCCCGCTGGTGGGGTCAAAGCATCGAGAGCTTTGTCAGGAATCACGGCAAGGCGTTCCTGCGCCAGCATCGCTTCGGCTCTTTTGCGCAGGAGCAGGAAAACATTCCTGCCAAATGGTCAGTGGAAATGTTTATTTTTATTTTTTTATTCATTTAAAAGGACAACCGATGTCACTTTTTTGTTTCCTAACTGACATCAGAAAAACATTTGATAGCATCTAAAATAGCCAAAACACGCAGTATGATATTTTTACTCAAATGCAAAACACCAATAAAAATGACGTAAAGTGTCCAAACGACTTCAAATTGAACCCGGAAGTGTCCAGTTTCAGAAGGTCCCGCCCTCTTGTTCGTGATGTCACCCCATCTTGCGTTGCTCAAAACCACTCAAAACAAGGGCTTCAGATTTGGAGAATATGCTTTCTTGTTACTTGTCCAATTATGAATATGATTCAAATAGTTCTGAAGAGGAAAGCATACATGTATGCAATCGATTAAAGAATTTATTCCATGCCATTTTGAGGTATCTGGGGGATACGAAATGTAGCACAAAAAGAGGCAGAAAATTAAATTAATCAGCCCGTTTCCACAGGCTGATTAATTCCTTACATGGAGCTTTGTCGCCCTCTTCTGCCTGTTTTTTGGTGCTACACGAAGTTTTCAGACCAGCCAAGTACAGCCAAATGCATTGACGTGATGGAAGGACTACTACAATGTGTCCTTTTTTCAGTCAGTTCCTTCAGTGACGTCACGTACGGACACGGCACCAACTCAAAAACAAGACTTCCTGAATATTCAGCGCGAGTCTTAAAACGTAAAATAGTGCTATATGCGGTGGAATTTTTGTCAAATACGCTCAGTAGAAGTCATTTGAAGCCATTTTACAAATTATGGACACAACTTGTTCGGAGACATCGGTTGTCCTTTCATTAAAAAACAAAAAACAAAACAGCTCACTAACTGAGTGACTGTACACGCGCAGGTACGTGAATGGAAAGACTTACATGGAGGACGTGGCCGATGCCTTGGAGGAGGCCAGAGAGGAAATCTTCATTACCGACTGGTGGTAAGTGTTGTGCGGGCGGCGGTGGGTTTGCTCAGCTAAAAAAATAAATAATAATAAAATCAACCGTGAAGTCCAGTAAACGGTGTGTTTTGACGCAGGCTGAGTCCCGAGATTTTCCTGAAGAGACCCGTGGTGGAGGGAAACCGCTGGAGGTTGGACTGCATCCTCAAGCGGAAGGCTGTAAGTGAAGGCGCCATCGCCATCAGACACTCTTTGAAGCTGTCACTTGTTGCTAGGCGGACTTCACGTGCAAGAATGGGGTTGCATTTTGTGGAGAGGAAAGGTTGGATTTTGTCAACAAAAAAAAAATTATAAAAAAAATAGTGATTTGAAATATTTAGATAAATGTGATATTGATTTCTGTTGTTATAATAATAATAATAATAATAATAATAATAATTTTAGTTCGCTGACATAGCCTCTTGGTTGAGAAGCGGAACGTCCGACACCTTCAAAGAAGTACAGGTGACGGCTGAGGAAACCTTTTCATAGACAGATGAATAATAATAATAATAATAATAATAATTGGGTTAGCCTTTATTAGTCTCGTGGTGGAGAAATGTACGTTTCACAGCAGCAAAGTGATTAAAGTAAGCCGAAAGGAAAGGAAGAAATAGAAAAACAAAATACAGGAGCCGCTGTAAAGGCAGCCACAAAATCGAAAAATGGCATATCGAATAAAATATAATTACAGCCATTTTTTTTCAAGAAAATTGTTTTCCATTTTTAATTCTTATTTGTATTAATTTAAAAAATGAATTTATGATGATAATTATCACATACTAATTTTGAAAAAAAAATAACCAAATTACAATAATGATAATTATCATATGGTAATATAATATTAATGTGCCAAAATATGATTTTCATTCGTTTCTCTTGTGATATTTTTCCGAACCTGTGTTTATGTGTGTGTGTGCGCGCACTGTTAGCAACAAGGCGTGCGGATCTTCGTGATGCTATACAAAGAGGTGGAGTTAGCATTAGGCATCAATTCAGGCTACAGCAAGAGAACCCTCTTGCACCTGCACCCCAACATCAAGGTAAGTCCCCCCGCATATACCGAATGCCCACCCCCTCTACGGCGGCTTCCTCCGCATTGTTTCCTGTCGCCAGGTGATGCGCCACCCCGACCACGTCTCCTCCTCCGTCTACCTTTGGGCGCATCACGAGAAAATCGTGGTGGTGGACCAATCGGTGGCCTTCGTGGGCGGGATCGACCTGGCGTACGGTCGCTGGGATGACGGCGAGCACCGGCTGACCGACGTCGGCAGCGTGACGCGCTCCGTGGCGCTCGAACAGGTCGGACGCGCGCACGGCGGATTGTTGCGCAATCCGATTTGCAGGCTCATTCGGTCGTGCGTTTTTTCTCAGGTGGCTTCCGTCGACGCTCCGTCGGCGAAGGCGGCGACGCCCAACGGAGACCAGGCGGAACTGCCCAAGATGAAGGGTGTCGGGCGCCACCGCCGCGCGCGCTTCAGCTTGTATCGACATTTGCACAAGCACACCCTGCAGCACGCCGACAGCGTCAGCAGCGTGGATAGCTCGGGTACCGATGCAAATACAGTGATACCTGGGTTTACGGACCCCTTGGATTGCGAACTTTTCGGTTTACAAACGTTACATTTATGAAAATTTTACCTTGGCATACAAACTATTTTTCATAATATTTAAATAATACATTTTCAATATTTTACAAACACAATTGATGAAGAACAAGGTAAAATGATCGCACAGAAAGCACCTCCAAGGGATCATTCCTCAAGATGGTGAAAGAAGAAGGTTCAATTCCTCATCAAGTATTTAATGCTGATGAAAGCGGCCACTCCATTCCATCAAGCCATCAACGACCATCACAAAGGTCAATAAAATGACTTTATTATACAGTACACATTATTTCTTTAATTATAATACCATAATCACATTTATTAGATATAAAATAAGGTATATTTTGTGTAGTTTAAGGCGGTTTAGAAAATTAGAAAGTAGAAAATTATGTTTTATGGGGACCTGGGAACGGATTATTCTCATTTTAATGGTTTCCTATGGGAAATGAATTTTTGGGATGCACACTTTTCGCCTTACACACTATATCTGTGAACCATTTCAGTTCGTAAGCCAAGGTATCACTGTATATAAAAATCGAGCGCCAGTTTTCCTGAAATGGTCCCTCGATTGATTGATTGATTGATTGATTGATTGATTGATTGATTGATTGATTGATTGATTGATTGATTTTTTTTTGCCCAAGTGTAAAAAAATTGTTGTTGGCAGGGAGCGGCTCCGTGCGAAGCTTCAAGACGGGTGTGGGAGAGTTGCAGGGAAACACTCGCTTCTGGCATGGAAAAGACTACTGCAACTTTGTCTACAGGGACTGGATCCAACTGGAAAAACCTTTTGACGGTGTGGACCACAACTTCTTCAATATCCACTGAAAAGAAGAAAAAAAAAATGGCCACGGAAAACTTTTAATAGCACAATCAGGAACCTTTAATTACGTTTTAGCCCTTTTTTACCATATTATTTTGACGGCTCTTTTTGTCGCCAAAAAAAGGTCATTTTACACTAAACGGTGATATTTTTATGACACAAAAAAAAAGTGATCATCTATTCTAATCCCTCGTTTTGACCCTTTCCGCAGACTTCATCGACCGCTACACCACTCCCAGAATGCCGTGGCATGATATCGCATCGGTGGTGCACGGCAGAGCCGCTCGTGATGTGGCGCGTCACTTTATTCAGCGTTGGAACTTCACAAAGGCAAGAACAGCACGAGTGCGCTGCAGAATGATAACGATATTAAAATAAGAACAATTGTATTTTAAAAAAATGAGTATTTGTTCAATGTGTGTATTTATGTAAGTGCGTGTGTGTGTGTATGTACGTGTGTGCAATGGAAGCGACGTCATCCTCGACTTCGATGGACTGCCAAGAGAGAGAGAGAGAGAGTGTGTATATATATGTGTGTATATATGTGTGTGTATGCATGTGTGTATGCGTGTGTATATAAAAATGTGTTTGTGTATATGTGTGTGTGTGTGTATGTGTGTGTATGTGTGTGTAAATGTGTGTCTATGCCTGTGTATGCGTGTGTGTGTATATACGTGTGTGTTTGTATATGTGTGTATATATACACGTATATGTGTGTATGTATATATATATATATATATATATATATATATGTATATATATATGTATATATATATGTGTGTATATATGTATGTATTTATATATATGTATATGTGTGTGTGTGTGTGTATATATATGTATGTATTTATATATATATATATGTATATGTGTGTATGTATGTATATGTATATGTGTATATATATATGGAAATATATATATATATGGGTGATGCAGTATGTGTATTTATTTGTAAAAAAAATATACAGTAAAGTCTCGTTATATCGATATTCAAGGGAATCCGAAAAAATATCGATATAACCGGGACTATCGATATATCCGATATCGATATAACAAGACTTTACTGTATTGAAATTTTTGCAAGTATTTAATTATTCTTATGCATAGTTTCATTATAAAATAATAAATAATACTTAATTATTATTTTTCAATTATATTGTATTATTGTATACATTTCCAATATTCATATTTTTGTCATGTAATAAAGAATAGAATTAAATAGAAAACACACACGGGAGGTCGATAAACACTCCCTCGTTTCATTTCAAGCTAACGTCTGACTCCCAAGTGTGGAAAAAACGTTTTAACTTTGCCACTCATGCTTTCCGCTGCACTGTGAGGTCACACCTTGTCACCCCCACAACCTCCTTCACAACACCCCCCTCCGCCACTTCTCTCTCTCTTTCTTCCTTCAGATCATGAAGCCAAAGTACCGCTCGCTATCTTATCCCTTCCTGCTGCCAAAGTCGCACTCCAGCGCCGCCGAAATCCGCTACCAAGTGCCCGACTGCGTGCAGGCCAAAGTGCAGGTAAGACCACGCTGCCAACGGCGCGCTTCCATCTCTGCCAATCGTCCATTTTGGAGTTACGCAGCCTGAAAATAAGAATACAAAATATGAGCTCATGCATTGCTAACGTGTCCGTGAAAGCTGCTGGAAGGACATGAAAGGGAATCCGTGGGCCAAAAGGAACCATTATATAACAACAAAAAAGCCAAACAACCTTTTTTTTCATCTTTGGTGCCAGTTATGAAATGAAATTGGACAGATTGAGCCAGTAGCTGGCTAGCTAGCTATTAGCAGTCTAACTGGCTGGCTGTCAGCCCGTCTAGCTGGTTAGCTATTGGCTATCTGGTAATCAGGGAAGTGAAAAAACTTTAGTTTCTGTGCCGCCATTTTTCGTAAGTAGGCCAAAAAAAAAAATCCATTTTTAAGTCTTTCTGGTTCTCCCAAGTCACCCAAATTCATGAAAATAGTGAAAATGAAAGTTTTTAGATAATCTACAACAGAAAACGTACATGAAAAGATGTAGCAAGTCGGCCATTTTGTTTTGGGGCAGCCATTTTCTAGTCGTGTTTTCTCATGTCAGATCCAAAAACGTTTTTTTTTAATTTATCTACAGTAAAGTCTCGTTATATCGATATCGGATATATCGATAGTCCCGGTTATATCGATACTATTTCTATGCACGCACGGAGAAAATTACATGCAAACAGGGTCGGATATATCGATAGTCCCGGTTATATCGATATTTTTTCGGACTCCCTTGAATATCGATATAACGAGACTTTACTGTATATCTATTTATTTATTTATTTATTTATTTATTGTGTTTATGTATTTGTGTATTTATTCATTCATAAAAATTGAAAGTGTTTGTTTATTCATTTATTCATGTATTGATATATTTATATATTAATAGATATTTTTATATATTTAGATATATATATATATATATATATATATATATATATATATATATATATATATATATATATATATATATATATATATATATATATTTAGATATAAATATATATAAATAATATATATAAGATATAAATATATTTGTATATTTATATAATAATATATATTATATATATTTATATTTGTACATTTGTACATTTGTATATTTATATATTTATATTTGTATATTTGTACACTTGTATATTTGTATATTTATATATATATGTATTTATTTATTTATTTATTTATGTATTTGTCTATTCGTCTATTTGTATATTTATTTACATATATTTGTTCTTTATTTGTTTGTTTGTCTGTTTATCCATTTTTCCGTTTATTTATTTACTTAATCAATTGTGTTCCTAACTGTCCAGTTTGTTTATATTGATTGACAGAAGATCAACTGTTTTTTTTTTTTTTTTTTTTTCCCCTCTTCTTGCTCCATAAGGTTTTGCGCTCGGCGGCCGATTGGTCGGCCGGCATCAAGTACCACGAGGAGTCCATCCACAACGCTTACATCCAAGTCATCGCCAAAAGCAAATATTATATCTACGTCGAGGTACAAATATTTTTAAAGTTAACATTACATTTGAATTGAGGTGGCCCTCGTATCAAATTACAGGAAAGAAATATTACTGTAGAAAATTGTTATTTATTATTTAATCATGGTGTATTTCCAACCCCTATTTTAAGTTACGCAAAATTGCTAATTTTGAGATGTTAATTGAAGTTAGCTTGAATTGATTTTGTCATTTTTATTCCGATATATTTCTTGCTGACTTTAACAAACACGTTTTTGCATGGAAAGGATAGAAATAGGAGAAGATGAATCGTATTATTGCGCAAACCACGTAGCGTTAGCGATCATACACAAGTAACCCAGGCGCCATCTTTTCCTCCCAGAACCAATTCTTCATCAGCTGCGCTGACAACCGGACGGTGTACAACAAGATCGGAGACGCCATCATCGAGAGGATCCTCCGAGCCCACAAGTACCCGAATCGGACTGCTTTTTGTTTTGCGTCGATAACCCCGCGTTATCCTCAAAATGTCATCATTTACATTTGAATGGCCCCTTTTGCCCCAGCCATCAATTGATTATTGTGGAGTCGAATTTTCCGCCATTCTTACCTTTGCCGAGCGCAAAATGGAATGATGATGATAATAATGATAACAATAACGATCATAATCATGATAGTAATAATGACAGTAATAATGATAGTAATAATAATATTAATCATATATATTTTATAATTATAATTATAATTACAATAATTATTATAATTATAATTATTATAATTATAATAATAGTACTACTACTAATAATAATAATAATCATAGTAGTAGTAATAATAATAATAATAATAATAATTATTATTATTATTATTAGTATTAGTATGAGTATTAGTATTATAATTATTATAATCCACAACCCTAATGAGGATACAGCGGTACGGAAATTGGATGGATGGATTATTATAAGTATTATAATAATTATAATTATAATAATTAAGTATAATAATAACGATAATAATATTTATAATAATTATAATAATAATTCTACTAATTATAATAATTATAATAACAATTCTAATCATTCTTATAATAATTACAATCATTATTATAATGATTATAATAATGATTATAATCATTATAATAATTATAATGATTATAATGATGATTATAATCGTTATAATAATAATAATAATAATGAGAAACTGCAATATTTTATTTTTTTTTATACCCGATGTGCAGGGAAGGCAAGAAATATCGGGTGTACGTGGTGACCCCCCTGCTTCCCGGCTTCGAGGGCGACATCACCACAGGCGGGGGCAACGCCATCCAGGCCGTCATGCACTTCAATTACAGGTAGGTGGCGCACCAGCACGACCATCTTTAGCAAATTGCGTTAAACGTGACAACTGTTTTTTTTTTCCCTTTGGAGAACCATGATTCGAGGGGACTATTCCATCATCTCTCAGCTGAGGAAGGAGAGTAAGTACGCGACAATTCACAATTCACAAAACAGTTAGCATCAGTTAGCGTCAATTAAAATAATAAACGCGACGCAACATAAAAACATGGCCACACTTCCTCTCATACGCTTTGTTGCACTGCCCTACCCGCTCTCGAGGACTTGCACACTTAAAGAATCAAGACAAGAGCGTGGGAAATCCGACTGAACCCTCTGCACCCTGACCACCACCTTTTCCAGCTACCGATTCATGCGCACCAAATCCAGCAGACATTTAAACAGCTTCTTCCCCCGTCACCCTTAACTCTCTAAACAATAACCCAAATCTAATTGTATAGTGGATTTTCGTAGATTAGATTAGATTACATTAGATTAGCCTTTATGAGTGTCCTCCATACATATTTGTCATGTCTTTTTTATGATGATACTAGTGTAGTGTGTACACATACTTGGCCAATAAAGATGATTCTGATTCTAAAGCTATTCTAGACAAAGGAGAGAATCAAAGTGTCCTTTCGCGCTCAAAATAGGTACACGTTAGCTACAGGCAAAGTTTATGAAGCCAAAAGTTAGCTGTAGCATCCACTTCTCCTGTAAATCCGCTTCAATTCCAAGCGGCGACCCTCATTTCCAAATAGACGTCTAAGGTTGAAATCTGTCATGGCTGACAAACATCACTCGGTAAAGTTGACCAAATGGAGTCAAGAACCGTTTGCTAACGTACCTCGACGCCGCCATTTTTTTTTCTTTCCATCCGCAGTGGACGACCATTGGATGAACTACATCTCCTTCGCTGGCCTTCGCACGCACGCCGAGCTGGAAGGGCGCCTGGTGACGGAGCTCATTTATGTCCACAGCAAGATGCTCATCGCCGACGACAATACCGTCATCATTGGTGCGTCGTCGATGCTATTCGAGGCACACCAAAAGAAAAATGGAAGTTGCATAACAACAAAGCACCCCGTTGCCACCTGCTGGCTAGCAAGCATCATGACGTGATTATTTTCAATGCAGGTTTTAATAATAATAATACATTTCATTTCTAAGCACCTTTCAAAACTCTCAAGGTCACTTTACAGTCACAGGATAAGTTTTTCTGAGGGTGAGTTGTGGCAGTCACACGCGCTAGCGTTTACTCAACCGGGAAGTAGTAACTCAAATAGATAGAAAGCTAGCTAGCTAATGGATAGCTAATAGATAGCCAATAGCTAGCTAGCCAGTTAATGCACAGCTAATGAATAGCTAATATATAGCTAGCCAGTTAATGGACAACTAATAAATAGCTAATAGATAGCCAATAGCTAGCTAGCAGGCTAATCGATAGCTAATGGCTGCCGCTGCTCGCCCGCAAAAATAATATCATGTGACTGTGAAGATTTGAAAGTTTAGTTTTGAAAGGCGCTTATAAATGAAATGTATTATTATTATTTATTATTATTATTATAAATCGCTAATAGCCAGTGAGACAGCTAACAGCCATCCAGTTAGACAGCTAATAGCTAGCTAGCCAGCTAATGGATAGCTAATGAATAGCCCATAGATAGCTAACAGCCAGCCAGTTAGACAGCTAATAGCTAGCTAGCCAGCTAATGGATAGATAATGAATAGCCCATAGATAGCCAATAGCTAACCAGCTAGACAGCTAACAGCCAGCCAGTTAGACCGCTAATAGCTAGCTAGCCAGCTAATGGATAGCTTACAAATAGCTAATAGATAACCGATAGCTAGGTAGCTAGACAGCTCACAGCCAGCCAGTGAGACAGCTAATAGCTAGCTAGCCAGCTAATGGATAGCTTATAAATATCTAATATAGCCAATAGCTCGCCAGATAGATAGCTAACAGCCAGCCAGCTAATAGCTAGCTAGCCAGCTAATGGATAGCTAATAGATAGCTTTTCCCAGGTTCGGCCAATATCAACGACAGGAGCATGCTGGGAAAGCGCGACAGTGAGGTGGCCGTCGTCGTGGAGGACACGGAAACGGTGGACTCGGTGATGGACGGACGCGACTTCCAGGCTGGCCCGTATGCGCTCCGACTGCGTCTGGAGTGCTTCAGGTGGCACATTTATCTCCTTCTTCTCGAAGATTTTGGAGGAGCTCACCCAATTCACGACCTTCTGGTTATCTGGTAACATCAAGTTGATTTTTGTGACCTCTCCAGGACCATCCTCGGCGGTCATAGCGACACATCCATCGATCTCTCCGACCCGATCAGCGATCGATTTTACAAGGAGGTGTGGATGACCACGGCCGGACGGAATGCCACCATTTACGAGAAGGTAGGAGAAGGTGCGCCTTATATGTGAAGTCTTATAATAATAATAATAATCGTCATCATCATCATCATCATCATAATAATCATCATCAAAATAATAGTAATAAGAATAATAATCATCATCATCATCATCATCATCATCATAATAATCATAATAATAATAGTAGTAGGAATAATATTAGTAGTAAAAATAATAGTAATAATAATAATTGTAATAAAAATAGTAATCATAATAGTAATAGTTATAATAATAATAATGATAATGATAGTAACAGTAATGATAGTAATCGTAATAATAATAATACATTTCATTTATAAGCGCCTTTCAAAACTCTCAAGCTCACTTTACAGTCACAGGCTTAGTTTTTGTATGGGTGAGTAGCGGCAGCCACACGCGCTAGCGTTCACTCAACCCAGAAGTAACGTGGTCATCATAAGAAAACCTTTATTTGTCTTACCCAATGACACAATTTACAGCAGCGAAATAATCCACATCTAAAATTTTGAAAATTAGAAAAATCCCAGAAAAATTATTTGCCAAAATTTTGAAAATGTGAAAAATTATTTGCCAAACTTTTGAACATTTGAAAAATGCCTGTAATAATAATAATAAAATCCTTCCTAAAAAAAAAGTTGGCAGATTTTTCCATTTTTAACTCATTCACTGCCATTCCCGACGAATTTATTCGGGAATTGAAAATATAATGTAGAGCGCCATTTACAAATTTGTTCGGATTTTTTTTTCATGCTTGGGTGCCGATAAAGCCCCGGCCAGACCTCTGGCAATGTTTTTTTCCCTTCCACAAGGAGGCAGCATTTCCCTTTTGTTCATTTTTGCGCTTTGTTACAGTTTCAGCTGCATTGCATTGTATTTTGTACATCTGCCCCCATTTCATGCTCGGATAACTCCAGACCCATATAACTTAGGAATTAACTTTTTTTTGATGAAAGAAGAGAGTCTAAGTTTTTTTTTTTTTGAAGCTGAATCGAATGTTTATGTCATCCTAAAACTCAATCTTCTGTGGGACCTGGAATTTGAGTAAAAATGACAAAAACCCTGGCACTGGAGTGGACACATTTTTTTTAAATCAGTCTCAGAATTGTGTTCTCCAAAATATGACAATGTGCCATGATAAATCTAAAACAATCCAGTGGAGAAAAAAAAACACCAATGTGACGATGGATTCTGTACGCAGGTGTTCCGTTGCCTTCCCTCCTCGCTGGTCCGCAACATGTCCGAGTTGGAGCAGTACCAGTCCAAACCCGGCCTGGCCCAGGCGGACCTGAACCGCGCTCAGGAGGAACTCCGCAAGATCCGCGGCTTCCTGGTTCAGTTTCCTCTGGACTTCCTGTCAGAGCACAACCTCATGCCCTCGGTGGGGACCAAGGAAGCCATGGTACCCACCGAGATATGGACGTAGGACTTTTACACGCCGGATACTGGCGCCGTTATCTGGCGCTAGCAGCGTTCTGAAGACGGAAGAACACTCGTCAACAAGTATGATGGGATGTCACTTCCTTTGAAAACAGACCATATTTGGTAGAGATGGCCATGCGTGCCTCCGTTTGGATGCGCATCAGCTGCGTTGGGTTGTCCGGATGCTGCTTGACACCAGGGCGAGGGGCAACCCTGAACCTGAGATCATCCATCGGCGCCCGTACTTCTCGTGTATGTGGTTGTTAAAATCGGGTAGCAAAATATCAAACACTAGTTCGCTACTGAAGTCACCCTGAAAATGATAATGATAATAATAATACATTTCATTTCTAAGCGCCTTTCAAAAATCTCAAGGTCACTTTACAGTCACAGGATACGTTTTTCTGTGGGTGAGTAGCGGCAGCCACACGCGTCAGCGTTCACTCGACCCCAAAGTAACTGAAATAGATAAAAAGCTAGCTAGCTAGCTAATGGATAGCGAGATAGTCAACAGCTAGACAGTTTACAGCCAGCCAGCTAGACAGCCAATAGCTAGCCGGATAGCTAATGGATAGCTAATAAATAGTTGATAGCCAGATCGGCAACAGCCAGCCAGCTAGACGGCTAATAGCCAACAGCTAGCCAGATAATAGCCAACAGCTAGCCATCTAACAGCTAGCTAGCTAATGGATAGCTAATAAATAGCTAATAGATAGCAAGATAGCCAACTAACAGCCAGACAGACAGCTAACAGCTAGCTAGCTAGCTAATGGATAGCTAATAGATAGCCAGCTAACAGCGAGCCAGCTAGACGGCCAATAGCTAGCCAGCTAGATATCGAATGAGAAAGAAGCAGTCAGAAGAGACAATCTTTCCTCCTGTAATTCCAGATTTCACCCGCCAGGGGGTGCTGGTGTCTTATAAATACTTGTACTTTTTTTTGAGACATTTTCTTTTTTATTCTGTCTCAGAAAATGCTCCCTTTTAATCGACATTGCATTGCTATTAATTTGCTATTAATTTTATTGCCGTGGAAGGTAATTTTGCATTGAAACGTAACATTTCAGACCGGAATGATCACCCCCATAGCACTTCTTGCCATTGAAGAAACATTGGCATTTCACAATGTAAGCAGGCTGAATAGAAATGTTTAAAGGACAACCGACGTCACTTTTTTGTTTCAGAAAAACGTTTTATCGCATCTAAAGTACCCAAAACACGCAGGCTGATATTTTGAGTCAAATGCAAAACACCAATAAAAAATGACTTAAAGTGTCCAAAATCTGCAAAAAAATTGAACCCGGAAGTGGCCAGTTTCAGAAGGTCCCGCCCCCTTGTTCGTGATGTCACCCCAAGACGTCTTGCCTTGTTCGAGAATCAAAACAATGGCTTCAGATTCGTAGAATATGCTTTCTTGTTACTCATCCAGTGATGAATATGATTCAAATAGTTCTGAAGAGGAAAGCATACATGTATGCAATCGATTAAAGCATTTATTCCGTGCCATTTGGAGGCAATAGGGGGAGGAAAATGTAGCACTAAAAAAGAGGCAGAAAATGGCGACAAAGCTCCGTGTAAGGAATTAATCAGCGCGTTTCCACAGGCTGATTAATTCCTTACATGGAGCTTGGTCGCCCTCTACTGGCTCTTTTTGGTGCAACATGACGTTTTCAGACCAAACATGTACAGCAAAATATAGTGACATGATGGAAGGACTGCTACAATGTGTCTTTTTTTTCGGTCAAGGGCGTTCCTTCAGTGACGTCACGTACGGACTCGTCACCAACTCAAAAACAAGACTTCCGGAATATTCAGCGCGAGTCTTAAAAGGTCAAATAGAGCTATACGCGGTGGAATTTTTGTAAAATACCCTCAGTAGAAGTCATTGGAAGCCATTTTACAAATTATGGACACAACTTGTCCGGAGACGTCGGTTGTCCTTTAAATTTGTACAGTGTATGCGTGTGAAACAATAACGCCATCTTTGACGGTGCTGGAAAGAGGAGTTTATTATTCGTCCTGGTTGTGATAACTTAACACTAATCATTTCTCGAGTGGGACCATCGACTTTGAAACGTTCCAACCTTCATTTTTTTTTTTTTTACCAGAACTGTATTCACATATGAAAGTAACAATCCTTATTTCGGTCAGTTGTGCCTTTGTATTGTTTACTTTCTATCGTTGTTAAAACCACAATGCTGTTTAGCTGCAATCTATTCGCCGCTTTTTATGGTTTTGTACGGTCCTGTCGAATATGCTCAGTTCATTGGATTTACTCGACTTTAAATGGTGAATCAATAAAAATGATCATGTGTTCACAGCAAAAGGGTGTCTCAGAGAAATTATTTATAATTCAGAGGTATTAAAAATGATCTTTTTTTTTTAAACACAATTTCTAATTGTCAGTTGCGGAAATTTAGCTCCGCACAAAAACAAAAAAAATACAAAATCATACCGTTGGAAGCAGATAATTAACAAAGTCGATTAAATACATTGTCGTGAAAATTGGACGCTATTGTAAATATACTTTGTCTAAAACTGATATTTAACAAAGACGAAAAAAAACGTTTTTCAATTAAAATATAGTTTTAATATTTTAAACGTAAATATTAAAATGGACAACATAACAGTAACTTCATCTGTGCGGTATGTCATGCATATTAGCATATTTGACAATAAAGATGACTTTGATAATGAAATAAATCTAAAAATAATCAAAGGAGGTCATTAGTAAAATGTCGCCCTTTTTTTAAAAAACACAAAACTATTCAATCACTCGACTAAACTAAACTATTCCATTAATTTAAAACATAACATAAAATGTGTCTTTTTTTTCGCTACAACTTGCCGCAATGATTATTATTTTTATGAGTGTAATTATCATTTTTATGATATCGACGACGCCATGATTGTTTTATGACTTAAGCAAGTCACATGACAAGTTCAAAGCGCGGGACTCCCTGCCGCGTCGGGCAGCCTGGCTCCACCCACTTCCACCCCTTAACCCCTCCCCCTCCTCTTTCTCTCTGTCACTCTCTCTCTCTCTCTCTCTCTCTCTCTCTCTCTCAAGCCCCGCCCTTTCCGCTCTACATCCGCTGGCTGTCTGTCACCTCTCACACAGCGGCGGCCTCGGCTCTCCGTCAAACGCTCAAGCCGACCCGCGAGGCATCACATGCCCGCTATCCCTTCGCCTCCACTCCGCCGATATGGACCAGGAAGCGGTCGCCGACGTCCTCCCCTCGCTTTAGCCGGAGTTGGCTCACGCGAACCGAGAGCCATTCAAACCGCCAACCAGCATTACCTGGGACTTTAAGACCATTTTTTAATCTTATTTTTTAAGGGGTTGGGCGGTGGCTTTTATTTCTTTATTTTTGTTAGTGGGAGTTAAGCAGCCCCGACATGGCGAGCGACTCCCCTGCTCGGAGTCTGGATGAAATCGACCTGTCTGCTTTGAGGGTGAGTCAACCAAGCTACATTTTTGCTTACTACTTGTGTGCACCTGACATTGGAGCAAGCAGGTGCAAAAAAAAACTATCGTGTGTCTCACTTAGATCTTTAGTGACTCCCCCTCCCCACAAAATCATAAACTACCCAAACAGCCATTTAAAGGACAACCGACACCATTTTTTTCCCTAACTGACATCAGAAAAACGTTTTATAGCATCTAAAATACCCAAAACACGCAGGCTGATATTTTTAGTTAAATGCAAAACACCAATAAAAATGACTTAGTGTCCTAAAACTGCCACAAAATGAGCTCGTAACTGGGCGGATTCAGAATGTCCCGCCCCCTTGTTCGTGATGTCACTATTGGTCACACACTGCCTTGCTCCAGAATCAAAACAATGGCGTCAGAAAGTTCAGATTGGGAGAAGATGCTTTCTTGTTACTCATCCAGTTTATGAATATGATTCAAATAGTTCTGAAGAGGAAAACATAAATGTTTGCAATCGATTAAAGAAGTCCTTCCGTATCAATTCGCGCCATCTGGACTCCAATGTAGCGGCCTGAAAATGCACAAGATGGCGCACAAGCTCCGTTGGAAACGGGCTGATTTGTCCGCTGGGAATTTGTGTCAACCCTACTTTATGCTTGTTACCGCAATTGACTGCGACACACAACGATTCACCATCGCGTTATTTATGTAGTTTTCCTACTAATTTTGTGATCAAAACGGTGTTTTCAGACGAAAAAAAGTACCCAAAATGCATTGTGTGTCACGTTCTTAATCGCGGGCGTTGCAGACGTGACGTCACGTCAGGCATCGTCACCAACTCGAAAACGAGACTTCCGGAATATTCAGCGCGAGTCTTAAAAGGTAAAATTTCGCTATATGCGCTGGAATCTTTGTCAAATGCGCTCAGTAGAAGTCATTTGAAGTCATTTTACAAATTATGGATGCAACTTGTCCAGAGGTGTCGCTTTTCCTTTGAGGGACGTAGCACTGTACAATATTACATAGCGTAGACTCAAACGGCGCTTAGAAATTAAATGTATTATTATTATTATTATTATTATTATTATAAACAATCAGTGATGGCCAAGCGGCCGTGTCAAAACAATAACAACCAAAAGATTTGGGTATGTCTTAACCTCCAATGCAGAAGCTTCGTTCAACCCCTAACACTGTTTCACCGAACCACTGCGCTAATGCTAGCTTTTAAGGTTAGCTTGATGTCGCCTCTAATGTTGGCATCCAAAGTTAGCGTTAGCGAAGGACAGACGCTCAGCCATTTTGGCTCAGACACATATGCTCGCTTTTTAAACCCAACGAACAACAACAACCTCCGCCTCCCCACACTGTCAGATGAGTGTATAGTCATCCACCGACTAGACAGGAAGTAGGTCAGCTGGGTCTGAAGGGGTTGGGGGTCGGGGGGTGTTGGGGGTCAGGCTTGCTATGGGAAAGGCCGTATGTGGTTTTTGTTTGTGTCTGCGGTCAACGCTGCAAAGATTTTATTTGAGTTTTTGCTGCCATAGTTATCTCATTTTTGGTTCATTTTTACTGCATGCTTGCTAAGTCACTCTAAAAGAAAGTGGATGTGGAAAAGTAGTCCGGCAGCCACGGCGGCGCTGTTCGCCCGTGTGGTTTGGTGTTTTTTCCGCCGAAAACTAGTCCGCCAGGCATTGTGGCGCTCCGTGTGTTTCCTGAAAACTAGTTCGTATGCCAAGATTGTATTCTTGCGAACGACTGGAACTATTTCAAAGTCAAGAATCTGCGCTCTTGCCATGGGACGCCAGCTTACTCGTCACCCAGAACGGAATCAACGCTCAGAAATGGATCAATGCAAATTAGAGGAAATTAGCATAAGCATCCCCCCACACACAAACTGGCAATTTTGGCTTCTTGTTTCAACTTCTAGGCCATGTTCGTGATCCCGGATCCGGTGGTCCGTCAAGTGGAGAAGGGACAGCTGAGTGAAGTGGGGGGGGGGGGGGGGGTTGGGACAGACTTCATTCCATACAGTATATCGACTATTCATGAATAAGTCTTGTGTAAGTCCCCCCCCGGGCACTGCCGTGGCCTTGTTACCATGGCGTCGGTGGCGCGAGGGGCCGTGGAATGCGGCCTCGCTGGGTAGCAGGGATTGAAATAAGGGGGCGGGGGGCGTTTATCTTGAGCTACTTTACTCTCTGGTCACATTGTTAACATTTACCTGATGTCAATCTGGTGTTTTTAAAGGACAACCGACGTCTGCGGACAAGTTGTGGCTATCATTTGTCAAATGGCTTCAAATGACTTCTACTGAGCGTATTTTGCAAAGATTCCAGCGCATATAGCTATAGTTTACCTTTTAAGACTCGTGCTGAATATTCCGGAAGTCTTGTTTTTTAGTTGGTGACGACTCCGTACGTGATGTCACTGAAGGAACGCCCCTGACCGAAAAAAAGGGACACATTGTAGCAGTCCTTCCATCACGTCAATGCTTGTTTGGTCTGAAAACCTCGTGTTGCAACAGAAAGAGCCAGAAGACGGCGACCAAGCTCCATGAATGCTCGTTTTGTCGGAACGGAAGCCGGTTGCAACTCGGATGATACCTGTATTTATCTAGCCGGCTATATAGGTAGCTAGCTATTAATAATAATAATAATAATACATTACATTTTAAGCGCCTTTCAAGCAGGATAGGCTATCCTGCTGGCTCGCAATTAGCTATCTATTGGCTCGCTAGCTAGCTTTCTATCTATTCATCAACCTCCTGTTTTGGGAGGGTCACAGCGTGTGTCTGTCAATTTTTTTATTTTATTTTATTTTTTATCGTCTCCGCATGCGTTCCAGGAGGTTTAATAGAAGCGCATCTCGCTGCGACAGATGGCACCAGCGGCGGGCGGCGTGTGAATGCCCGGCACACTTCACACGTTTCCCGAGAGGTGCTGAGATGTGACCAGCAACTCAAGTAGCCCAAGGCTAAAATGAGTCCACGGGGAAGAATACTTTTGGGGATTACTTTTCCAGATGGAAATCTTTGACGCCAAAACTGATTTTTTTTTTTAATTGATGAATCGAATAATCGATAAAATCCAAGTGGGATTCCACCTAATTTGATTTCCTTGCTTGACTACAGTATGCACTTTCCACCAGTAGAGGGTGCAAAGTTAGCCAAATGATCATAATAATAATAATACTACATTTTCATGTATCAGCGCCTTTCAAAACTCTCAAGGTCACTTTACAGTCACAGGATACGTTATTCTGTGGGTGAGCAGTGGCAGCCACACGCACCAGCGTTCACTCAACCCGGAAGTAACTCAAATAGATAAAAAGCTAGCTAATATGTAGCTAATAGCTAGCCAGCTAGATAGCTAACCAGATAGATAGCTAATAGCCAGCTAGATATATGATCACCGTTGCTGGCTACCTCGCTAGCTACCTATTTGCTATCTATTAGCTGTCTAGCTAGCTAGCTATTCGTTGTCTATTAGTTAGCTAGCTAACTTGATCTATTTGAGTTATTCCCGCTTGAATGTGGTCACCGTTGCTGGCTACCTAGCTATCTATCTATTTGCTATCTGTTAGTTGTCTAACTAGCTAGCTAGCTGGCTATCTCTTAGTTAGCTAACTGACTTGATATATTTGAGTTATTCCCGGTTGAGTGAACGCTGGCGCATGTGGCTGCCGCTGCTCACCCACAGAAAAACTGATCCCGTGACTGTGAAGTGACCTTGAGAGTTTTGAAAGACGCAGATAAATGAAATGTATTATTATTATTATAGCTAATATATAGCCAGATAGATAGACAGCTAATAGATAGCAAATAGCTAGCTATATAGCAAATAGATAGCAAATAGCTCGCTAGTTAGCTCGATGGCAAATAGCTAGACAGCTAGGTAGCTAGCGAGATAGCCAGATAGCCAACCATCCAGATAAATAAAAAGAAGTGAAGAGCGGAAAAAAAGAAATAACAATAAAGTCATTAGTGCGCTAAAAAAACTGTAAATGAATACATACAAATACAAATACAAATATATTGTGACAGCATCTTCTAATCTGTCTTCTCAGGACCCCGCTGGCATCTTTGAGCTTGTGGAGTTAGTGGGAAATGGCACCTACGGGCAAGTGTACAAGGTAAGATGATGTCCTTTGTGTGGTGGGCGGGGGGGTGTTAGCGAAGTATATGCTTATGGCTGCGCTCAGCTTGTTAGCGTGTCGCAACGTCACGGCAGTTCAAATCTGCTGCGTGGTGGAAAGTCACAGCTCGCTTACCGGCTGACATTGAGAAGCGATGCAATACCCAAAGTGCCGATGAATCCTTATTGCACCCCCTCCCCCCCCAAATACAGTAAAGTCTCGTTATATCGATATTGTCGGGAGTCCGAAAAAATATCGATATAACCGGGACTATCGATATATCCGACCCTGTTTGCATGTAATTTTCTCCGTGCGTGCATAGAAATAGTATCGATATAACCGGGACTATCGATATATCCGATATCGATATAACGAGACTTTACTGTATATATATATATATATATATATATATATATATATATATATATATATATATATATATATATATATATATATATATATATATATATATAGACAGTGATATCTCCGCTCACGAACATAATTGGTTCACAGAAAGTGTGTGCCAGGCGAAAAGTTCGTCTGCCAAACATTTATTTCCCATAAGTAACCATTAAAATGAGATTAATCCCTTCCCAGCTCCCCATAAAACATAATTTTCTACTAAATAAGCCTTAAAACTACACAAAATATACATTCTTTTATGTATAATATATGTGCTATTGTGTTGTAATTAAAGAAATTAACTGTACTGTATAATAACGTTGTTTTATTGACCTTTGTGATGTCGTTGATGTAGTTGCCACTTGATGATATCCGAGTGAAGTTGCCGTGCTTTCTCTGCGATAATACCCTCACTCACACGTTCCCCTGCTAGCTGCTTTTTGCTAATCCAAATCAACAGTTTTTCAACCTCTTCTATTGTCTGAGACCGAGACACACCCTTAGCCTCACGTAGCAATGGTCGACTTAGCATACTGGTACTCGGACGCTAAGTCACACAAACGCACACCTCGTTGGTGTTTTTCAATGATCTCCTTCTGGTCGACCGTCATTTTCTTTTATGTCCTCTTCGGTTTAACACTCGCCTGTGGTAGGGTCTTTTTCGGTCTCATAATAGCAAAAGTACTCCACTCGATAACAAACCATGTCTGCACTCAAAGGGGGTTGTGGAAAACTAGTCCGCCAGCCACCGTGGCGCTGTGTGGTTTGGTTCGTCCGCCGAACACTGGGTCGTATGCCAAGATTATATTCTCGCGAATTTCATGTTCGTAAAGCGAAACGTTGGTTAGCTAAAGCGTTCGTAAGCTGCGGTATCACTCTATGTATATGATCTAACATCATTTTGGCTTTCTTTCCTCATTTGCGCTCTATCCATTCACCCTGTTAACAATAAGAGCAACCTCCAGTGGGGGGCTTACCCTGTGAACGTATCTCCCGTCGTATAGAAATGGACGGATACATTCCGTTTGTTCTCGAAGGCTCATAAATAGAGAACACGGCTGACGCTGAATAATTCAACGCCTTCTCCATCTTCCGCTAACACCCCCCCCCCTCCATCATCGCCGTTCCTTCGCTAATTTCCGTCGCAACGCCTCACGGTTGATCCGTTGCCACAAAAAAAATTCAATGGCACCGTTGTTTCGCCCCCGTTTGTTGACGTACGTTCAATCCAGTTGTGATTTTTTAAAACTTATTTTGAAGAAAAAATATGATTATTTGTAGTTATTTTCATGCTTTTTTGCACAGTCGAAACTAGTTGATAAAATAGTCACAATGTTTGCGAATTTACTCCCGAAATGTGACCTTTGATATGTGCGCTCATGTATGTGTATACTGTGGATAATACATAAATAAATACAGACAGAAATATATACACACATACACAAATACAGACATACACACGTACACAAATGCGCAAATACACATACACAAACACACACATACATACACAAATACACAAATACATACACAAATACATACACAAACACATACACAAATACACAAATACATACATGAATACACAAATACATACACAAATCCATAAATACACAAATACGTGTACATACACAAATACATAAATAAATACACAAATACACACATAAATATACAAATACATACACTAATACACAAATACATACACAAATACATACACAGATACATAAGTACTCAAATAAATACACAAATACATACACAAATCCATAAATACACAAATACGTGTACATACACAAATACATAAATAAATGCACAAATACACACATAAATATACAAATACATACACTAATACACAAATACATACACAAATACATACACAGATACATAAATACTCAAATAAATACACAAATACATGCACAAATACATAAACAAATACACAAGTACATAAATACACAAATAAATACACAAATACACAAGTACATAAATACACAAATAAATACACAAATACATACACAAATACATGTACATACATAAATACATATACATACATACACTAATACACAAATACATACACAAATACATACACAGATACATAAATACTCAAATAAATACACAAATACATGCACAAATACATAAACAAATACACAAGTACATAAATACACAAATAAATACACAAATACACAAGTACATAAATACACAAATAAATACACAAATACATACACAAATACATGTACATACATACACAAATACATAAATACATGTACATACATACACAAATAAATAAACACATACACAAGTACATACACAAATACACAAATAAAAAAAACTGGCCACTTGTAAATATGGGCTGATGCAATATATCAATATGCCTTTCTTGATACTTGCACTACGTACAGTTTTTTTATGAAACGGTTTTGCACATTTCCATTTGCACAGTATACAGTTGACATTTTTATTTTGTTATGCTTAAAATATCTTGTTTTCTATCCTTTCATCCTTTCAATTTGCTGCTGTGGACTGCAAATTTCCCCATTGTGGGACGAATAAAGGTTTTCCCATTCTGATACATACACAAATCATTACACAATACACAAATAATTACACAAATACACTAACACATACACAAATACACTAATACAGAAATACATAAACAAATAAAAAGGCTATAAGAGGTTGTTGACATCAGATACGGCTAATTGACTGGAGGTGGGGGGGGGGGATGAGGGTAGCCCGGTGCATTATGGGTAAGTGGGACGCGTGGCCTTGGGTAAAAACAAGCGGCAGAGAGGATGTAGGCTAATGAATGCGCCCGCATTCCACATCTGCTGTTCCCACGGTAACAAGCAGCATCCATCTCGGTTACGGTTCAGGGATCATTGATGAGGATTCCTGAGATGGAAGCGGCTGGGGGACGGATTTGGAACGAACTCTCCCGCTCGCTTGCTCCCTTGACGTCCGCGTGAGCGAGCGTGACTTCTTTGCTAGTTACGCATTAGCTAAAAATACATTTTAGCTCAATTCACGCCGCAGTGCTAATTTTCTTGCCGGATGGACGGCGACGGATTACGAGATTCGGGAGACATACAGTGAGACCTCAACTTACGAACTTAATTGGTTCCCAGACACAGTGTGTAAGGCGAAAAGTGTGTATCTCAAAAAAAAATTTCCCATAGGAAACCATTAAAATGGGAATAATCCGTTCCCGGGTTTCCATAAAATATACTTTTCAACTAAATAAGCCTTAAAACTACACACAACATACCTTATTCTATGTATAATAAATGTGCTATTGTATTGTAATGAAAGAAATAAACTGCATTGTATCATAAAGTCACTTTATTTAATAATAATAATAATAATAATAATAATATATTTCACTTCTAAGCGCCTTTCAAAACTCAAGGACACTTTACGTCACAGTTTACATTTGTGATGGTCATTTATGGCTTGATGGAATGGCGTCGGAGGTCGAAGGTCAAAGGGAATTGCTGTTTGGAAAGAGAGGCGCATTACATGAGGACTGTAATTAAAGAAATAAACTGTGCTGTAAAATGAAGTTTTATTGACCTTTTTGATGGTCGTTGATGGCTTATGGAAGGAGAGTCACCTTCCATAAGGACTGTTGGTAACTTAACCTCTGGTGCTGTTCGGTCGTGTGCTTCCGCCGAAGATCACTCCGCCAGCCGTGCTGGGTGTGTATTATGAAAATAGTGCTTATTATAAGGTTTCATTTTCATAAATTTGACGTTTGTAAGACGAAAAGTTTGTAAGATAAGGTGTTTGTAAGTTGAGGTCACACTGTACTTAACCCATACCGATTGTATGATCAGCAACCGATGCACATCAATCAAACAATCACCCTCCCCGGTCCGCTTTGACACGCCCTTCCTTCCAAGTCTCTTCTATTCAACCATATTTTCACAGCTCTCCTCCATTTTATTTTAGTTTTTTTTCCCCTCACCCTTCCCGCGAGCCGCCCAGGGCTGCCTCTTGTGTTTCCGCGGCAGTATTAGATTGGAACGGAGGCCTTTGTCACTTTTATTTACTGCTTCGCTGATTCCACAGCTGTGTGTGTGTGTGTGTGTGTGTGTGTGTGTGCGTGCGTGCGTGCGTCCGTCCGTCCGTCCGTCCGTCCACCATTGGGTAGATTGCAGGAGTCTTTAACTGCGGCGAGGTGTGCTTGCCACTTTGATATACAGTAAAGTCTCGTTATATCGATATTCAAGGGAGTCCGAAAAAATATCCATATAACCGGGACTATCGATATATCCGACCCTTTTTGCATGTAATTTTCTCCGTGCGTGCATAGAAATAGTATCGATATAACCGGGACTATCGATATATCAGATATCGATATAACGAGACTTTACTGTATGTCTGAAAGTTGACTTTTATATTGGACGATTATTTTTGTAACATTGCATTGAAATAAAATAAATACATACATAAATAGATAAATAAATACAGAAAGAAAAAATACAGATAGATAAATACATATAATATACATACATACATACACACATATATATACATACAATACAAATAGAAGAAATACAGATTAATAAACACATTAATAATTAAATACATAAATAAATGGTTATCTATTAGCTATCTACTGGCTAGCTATCTGTCTGGCTATCTATTAGCTAGCTTTTTATTTATTTGAGTTATTCCGGGTTGAGTGAACGCTGGCGCGTGTGGCTGCCGCTGCTCACCCGCAGAAAAACTTATCCTGTGACTGTAAAGTGACCTTGAGAGTTTTGAAAGGCGCTTATAAATGAAATGTATTATTATTGATAATAATTATAAATGTATTATATATCTCGTTTTAACATGTAGTTGAATCCTTGTTATCTTGTGGCAAGCTAACGGCTAAGTGGAAGTCAATGTCATCGTTCCGTAAAATATTAGCAGCTAAAGCGGTCTTGTTCTATTTTACCCAACAGCATTTTTATTTTTATTCTTTTCTAACATCAAATATTTTTGGATCTGAATACTCCAAATTCGCCGCCAATCGTTACCACGTCAACAGACCCCCCCCCCCCCCCACGAGTTCAGATTCTGTTCGGCAAAATCACTCTCATGTTTTTGTTTGAACGTGTGGATTACCAACCCGAATGGCGGCCATTAGGATTAGGATTAGTCTCTAACCCACTTCCTCTTCTTGACAAAGAGTTAACTCGCTGACAGTTTAGCGAGTGTTGATTCATGTTTTTCATTTTTCTGGGTCATCATGCGGGATCGCGGGAAAAGCTTAGCATTTCTCATCACAAACTTTAGCTTTTTCTTTGTGTTTTATGTGTGTTTTTTTGTTACTCCTTTTATGAGTCACTGTGACAAAATTGTCATACAGTGATACCTCGGTTTACGAACCCCTTTGCTTACGAACTTTCCGGTTTACGAACGTTACATTTATGAAAAATTTACCTTGGCATATGAACTTTAACTTGGCAGACAAACTTTTTTTCGTACGCGGAGCTGCCTCAATGAGTGATGTGTCGTTCGCCAACGAGCCCGTTCTTCTCACAACAAAATGGCAGCCGACTATTTATGTTCTCTATTGCCCGCCCCCAGTGTTCGGTTAAAGCCACGTGATTGGTCAAGAACGCAGCAGTGAGAGGGGGTGGGGTCGTTTAAACATTAATGAGACAGGCAGACGACAGTGAGAGAGTTTCAACTTTGATAGTTCAAAGGCAGAGTGTAGACTGCAAGGTTAAAATATCTTATCAATCAGGCTCCACAAACAAGCCATCTGTACACTTGATGCAAAAAGCTATCAACCCAGCTAAACGGAACACAATTGATGAGGAACTAGATAAAATTATCGCAGAGAAAGCACCTCCAAGGGATCATTCCTCAAGATGGTGAAAGAAGAAGGCTACGTTCCTCATCGAGTGTTTAATGCTGATGAAACCGGCCACTCCATTCCATCAAGCCATCCACGACCATCACAAAGGTCAATGAAACCACTTTACACTTTATTTCTTGAATTATAATACCAAGGCGCATTTATTATACATAAAATAAGGTGTATTTTATCTAGTTTTATGGCTTAAAAAAATAGAAAATGATGTTTTATGGGAACGTATTATTCTCATTTTAATGGTTTCCTATGGGGAATTAAATTTTGGGATACACACTTTTCGCCTTACGCACTCTGTCTGAGAACCATTTCAGTTCGTAAGTCAAGGTATCACTGTATATTTAATTCCGACGCGACCGTGTAAACTAACGCAAGGATATAAATAAACAAGAAAGTTTTTCGTCGTACAAAAGTCAATTCCCGAACTTCCTTTTCTGACTCCTTCCTTCCTGTCCTCGGTCTCACCTCGCTTCCTATCTTCTGTGTGTGTGTGTGGGGGGGGGATTCTGGTATTTTCATGTTAAGTACTCTCGTCATTGTCTGTGTGTGTGTGTGTGCGTCTGTGTGTGTGTGTGTGTGTGTGTGTGTGTGTGCATGTGTGTGCTTAAGTTTCATGCCCAGGCAACACTGTTGCTAAGATACCACAGGAAGTGTCCTGCATAGGAAAAGTGTCCTAGTGATGTGCGAGTGTGTAACTGACTTGGCAAGGGCACAGACGGTCGTGCACATCAACAATCAAAAAACACACCACACACACACACACACACACACAAACACACACACACACACACACACACACACCAGCGTCAGGTTATATTAAGCAGTGGCAGGCATCCCAGTCCCGCTGAAGTCAAGCAGCAAATGATAAAGAAGTCTTTCGTCCTGTGCGCGCGTGCGTGTGCGTGTGCGTGTGCGTGTGCGTGTGTGTGTGTGTGTGTGTGTGTGTGTGTGTGTGTGTTGTATGCTTAACCTTCAGTTCCCGATGGTAACGGGGTACATCGTAAAAGTGAATCATCACACACGCACAATGAAGATCATCTTAAGTGTTCCGTGGTGGACACGCACACGCAAACACACACACACACGCACACACGCACGCACACACACACACACGCACACACACACGGGTTATCATCCTGAATCATTGTTTTGCTTTCATGTACAGTCAAACCTGGGTTTTCGAACGTCTCGGTTCTCATCCCATTCGGTTTTCAAACAAAAATGTCCTATTTTTTATGCCCCGGTATACAACCGACATTTAGTTCTCAACCAAACTGAGTGCATCTGAATGCATCACTCGACTTTATTTTTATTTTTATTTTTATTTCTATTTTTATTTTTTTATTTTTATTTTTACTTATTTTTTTATTGTTATTTTTACTTATTTTTTTATTTTTATTTTTATTTTTATTTTTATTTTTATTTTTATTTTTATTTTTATTTCTATGTTTATGTTTATTTTTATTTTTATTTTTATTTTTATTTTTATTTTTAAATTTTAAATGTAAATTCTTCTTCTTCTTCTTCTTCTTCTTCTTCTTCTTCTTCTTCTTCTTCTTCTTCTTCTTCTTCTTCTTCTTCTTATTATTATTATTATTATTATTATTATTATTATTAAAGTTCCCGCCCATCCATATCGTCCGATTCCTGGTTTTGTTATTTTTGTTATTCCTGCAGGGCCGCCATGTTAAGACAGGGCAGCTAGCCGCCATCAAGGTCATGGATGTCACCGGGGTAAGCATCACACTCCCTCTCTTCCACACATTCTCTCAAATGAGCCGCCAACTCCCGCGATGATCCCACCGTGTCGTCTAATTAAGAGCGATGAGGAAAATGAGGACAAGTCCTATCGCCATGGTAATATTAGCTGCTGCTATCAGGGGCGACGGTGTGGTCTCGGGCATGTCTGCCGAGCGGGTGAGCCGACGTCTCGGTTATAATTAGAAACTGCGCCCGCGACGCAACAATGAAGCAGCGTGTGGCTGCCGCGGCTTTCCCCCAGGAAAAAAAAAAAACTTATCCTGTGACTGTCAAGTAACCTTGAGAGTTTTGAAAGGCGCTTATAAATGAAAGGTATTTTTATTTTTATTTTTATTTTTATTTTTATTTTTAAATGTATTTGTATTTTTATTTTTATTTGTATTTTTTTCATTATTTTTATTATGAAAGTCAAAAAAATCTTAATCGCATTTGTCGTTACGGCGGACGTGGAAGTCATTTGAAGTTGTCCGGAGGTGTCGGTTGTCCTTTAACATAATACGTAAGCGGAGGTGTAAACAAAATAAAAAAACAGATCCATAACAATAAACCCGCTTATTTTATTTTATTTGTTTTGTTTTTGTTTTTCATCCTGCGTGCATCTACGTTCTCAGGATGAGGAAGAAGAGATCAAAGCCGAAATCAACATGCTGAAGAAGTACAGCCATCACCGCAACATCGCCACCTACTATGGAGCCTTCATCAAGACGAACCCCGCGGGCGTTGACGACCAACTCTGGGTGCAGTATTGCTACTTAAAGGACAACCGACGGCACTTTTTTGTTTCTTAACTGACGTCAGAAAGACGTTTTATAGCATCTGAAATACCCAAAACACGCAGGATGATATTTTTAGTCAAATGCAAAAAAAACAATAAAAATGACTTCAAGTGTCCAAAATCTGCAAAAAAAATTGAGCTGCGAATTGGGCATTTTCAGAAAGTCCCGCCCCCGGTTCGTGACGTCACGCCAAGACGTGCATTGCTAGTGAATCGAAACAATGGCTTCAGATTCGGAGAATATGCTTTCTTGTTACGCATCCAGTTATGATTATGATTCAAATAGTTCTGAAGAGGAAAGCATACATGTTTGCAATCGATTAAAGAATTTATTTCGTGCCATTTTGAGACAACATTGGGGGGAACTGTCTCACCCAAAAAAAGACTCACAAAATGGCGACCTCCTGTGCCCACCTCCGTTTCCACAGGCTGATAAATTCCTTATATGGAGCTTGAACGCCTTCTTCTGGCGGCTTTTGGGTGCAACACGGTACAGCAAAATACATTGACGTGATGGAACGACGCTACAATGCGTCTTTTTTTTCGGTCAGGGGGCGTTCCTTTAGTGACGTCACGTACAGACTCGTCACCAACTCAAAAACAAGACTTCCGGAATATTCAGCACGAGTCTTAAAACGTAAAATATAGCTATATGCGGTGAAATCTTTGTAAAATACGCTCAATAGAAGTCATTTGAAGCCATTTTACAAATTATGGACACAACTTGTCCGGAGACGTCGGTTGTCCTTTGACTGCAGATGGGAAAGGGCGGGAGGAACGTTTCTTTGAGATGTCCCGAACGCTAACAATACTCGATTTACACATTTTAAAAACATTGTTTGTCATCCATCCTTCTCCAAAATTCCGTACAAAATGGTGATTTAAATAACGGGAGTTGTTTATTTTCACCCCCGTTGATGAATTGAGGCACGGCTTTGAGGGAAAATTTGCTAAGATGCTTAATTTAACGTGTTCCCACGCTACTTGAGGGCTCAGCATAATCGTATGTGTGTGTGTGTAAAAACAAGGCAAGTCAAGACACGTTAATACTCACAAAAATGTGACGCTAAGCTCGTCGAATTGTTTGGAAAAACAATGGCGGCGGCCTGTTGTCCTCAATCACTTCCCAACCTGCTGAGAAATTTCGATTGGACGCAAACTGAGGATAAAGTCAAGAAGGCATCGGAACGATTGAATTGTTATGAGTGTTTTTGTCCGGTAGCTAGGCTGCTAGCTAGCCTAGTCTGGTAGCGAGGTTGTTAAGTAGATTCCTAGCTAGATAACTAGACTTTTGTCCAACATGCTAATGCCAGCTGCGAACCGGTTAACTGATTTTTTTAATCTAGTATGCTAATATTAGCAACGAGCTGGATAACTACACTTTACTCAGGCATGCTAACGTCAGCTACGGGCTGAGTTACTGAATTGTCATCTAGCGCACTCATGTTAGTTAGCAGCTAGCTGGCTATCTGAACCTTTTATATATTGTGCTAATTTGGCTGCTAGCTAGATAACCGGACTTTTGTCCAGCATGCTAATGCCAGCTGCTAACCGGTTAACTGAATTTTTATTTAGTGTGCTAATATTAGCAGCTAGCTGGAGAGCTACACTTTTGTCAGGCATGCTAACGTCAGCTACGGGCTGAGTTACTGAATTGTCATCTAGCACACTAATGTTAGTTAGCAGCTAGCTGGCTATCTGAATCTTTTATAATTTGGCTGCTAGCTAGATAACCGGACTTTTGTCCAGCATGCTAATGCCAGCTGCTAACCGGTTAACTGAATTTTTATTTAGTGTGCTAATATTAGCAGCTAGCTGGAGAGCTACACTTTTGTCAGGCATGCTAACGTCAGCTACGGGCTGAGTTACTGAATTGTAATCTAGCGCACTAATGTTAGTTAGCAGCTCGCTGGCTATCTGAACCTTTTATATATTGTGCTAATTTGGCTGCTAGCTAGATAACCGGACCTTTTGTCCTGCATGCTAATGCCACCTGCTAACCGGTTAACTGAATTTTTATTTAGTGTGCTAATATTAGCAGCTCGCATGCATGCTAACGTCAGCTACGGGCTGAGTTACTGAATTGTCATGTAGCGCGCTAATGTTAGCAGCTAGCTGGCTCTCTGAACCTTTTACCGCGATTATTAATTCACTCAGTCATGAATAACAGTCAGTCATCCACCTTTATTGTTTTACGCAGCTGGTTATGGAGTTTTGCGGCGCCGGCTCGGTGACGGATCTGATCAAGAACACCAAGGGGAACTCTCTGAAAGAAGAATGGACGGCCTACATCTGCCGGGAGATCCTCAGGGTGAGACCGCCATCCCGCCTTATCCGATTTTCATCTTGCCTGTTTGCGCTAATGGCGGCGCTATCGGCCTCGCATCTCTTCTGTTATCGACGCCTTCATTTGTCTTGTTTGTCTTTCACTTTCGCTTATTCTTCTTCCTTTCTACCTCCCCCTGTTGATGTCTCCCTTATACAAGATAAAAAAATATGATATAATATCTGCCTCACAATTGAGAAATTCCCTCTTTACGAGAGCAACATTAACAACATCAAAATGTTAGCTGGTGAACATTTGAATGCATCCTGCAGTCGTAAGGGTTCTCCTGTCGCGCAGGGTTTCATCATCCTGTTACATCATAAATTATGACAGTCTAGCTAGCTTTCTATTTGCTATCTAGCTGGCTCGCTAGCTATGTTTTACCTATCTATTAGCTATCTAGCTGGATGGCTATCTATCTAGCTATCTAGCTAATAGATAGCTAGCTACTAGCCAGCTAGCCAGCTAAAAGATAGCTAGCTAGCTGGCTAGCTATCTCGCATTACTATTTTATTATATTAGCTCATCCTAACTAGAATTCAATCGGCGACACAAGGACATGAAGTCTTGTTGAAAATGAGCCTCTTTCTCTCCAGTTGGCTCGTGTATCTGGCGTCCTTCACTTGAATGTGTGTGTGTGTGTGTGTTTTCAGGGCCTGACTCATCTCCATCAACACAAGGTCATCCACCGAGACATCAAAGGACAGAACGTCCTGCTGACGGAGAACGCCGAGGTCAAACTAGGTGAGGGCGGTCATGTTAAAAAGACACTCGGCGAAACGGCTCACTTCAATTTGCATATACGGCTTTAGCTAACGACATTTTTGCCTTACGGGCATTAAATTCGTGAGAATATAATCCTGGCATACATGGTGAAACATGGTGCACCACAATGAATGACGTCTCGCCGACCTGGGAACGGATTATTCTCATTTTAATGGTTTCCAATGGAAAATTAATGTTTGGAATACACACTTTTCACTTTTCACACACTCTCTGGGAACCAATTAAGTTTGTAAGCCAAGGTATCACTGTACTCTCAATTAATTGGCAGAGGTTCTGTGTCGATTATTAGCGGCTGTCAAAAGCTAACAAATAGTTACAGACGCATTGGGGGCTATGCTAGCACTCGATTTTAATGCTCCATTCGAGTTTGCGAGTCGGTCTGATGTTATTTTAATACTTCCCATAATTCAGTCCCCGCTGATTTGTATTCTCATCATTCTTATTATTATTATTATTACTATTATTATTATTATATTATTTTCCATGTAGTGGACTTTGGCGTGTCGGCCCAGTTGGACCGCACGGTGGGAAGAAGGAACACGTTTATCGGGACGCCATATTGGATGGCCCCGGAGGTGATCGCCTGCGACGAGAACCCCGACGCAACGTACGACTTTAAGGTGCTTAAGCAACCACGCTCGAGATGTGTTTCAACCACGATGATTACTTTCCGGGATTACTTTCCGGACTCATTGATTGGTTTTGTTGCAGAGCGATTTATGGTCACTGGGCATCACGGCCATTGAGATGGCCGAAGGAGCTCCACGTAAGCACCGTTCCGCCCGATGAAGTGTAAATGTGGTCAAAGGAGTCTAGAATTAAAAAAAAAAATACACAAATATAAATATATATATATATATATATATATATATATATATATATATATATATATATATATATATATATATATATATATATATATATATATATATATATATTTTTTTTTTTGTTTATTTATTGCAATTGAATAAGATTAGGATATTGACCGTACCCCCCTTAAAACAAGCACATTTGGAAGGAAATTGTGTTTAATTTAATTAATTTTAATTTTTTTTAAATAAAATGTGGTTTAAGATTGCTCTAAAATGAGTCTTAAAAGTATTAGTAATAATAATAATAATAAGATAATGATAATGATGATGATTATTATTATAAATATTTATATAATAACAATTATTAGATTAATTAAATATTTATATAAGAATAATGATTATTTTATTATTTTTATTAATTTTCAAGGCTAATTGTAATCATTATTATTACGGCTAATATATATGTATATAATAATAATAATAATAATAATAATACAGTATTATTATTTAGTTATTAATTTTCAAGGCTAATTGTAATAAAATAATAATAATACATTATTATTATTGTTATTGTTATTATTTTAATTATTATATATGTATATATATATAATTACTTCTATCATCATTGTTGCTATTGCGATTATTCAGAATCAGAATCAGAATCAGAATACCTTTATTCGTCCCGCAATGGGGAATTTTGCAGTCCACAGCAGCAATTGAAGACACTAACACTAACACTAATACTAATACTACTACTACTAATAATAATAACAATCATAATAATACTCATACTAATACTAATACTCATACTACTACTACGATTATTTATCTTATTATTATTTTGTTATTATCTTTATAATTTTAAGGCTTATTTTAGAGCAATCTTGAACCATATTTCCTTTTAAAAAATCAAATTTAAAAAACTAAACACAATTTCCATCAAAATGTGCTTAGTAATAATACCAAAAATAATTATGATGATGATGTTTATTATTCTTATGATCATTATTATTACATTTTTTTTTTTTGGAATGAGTAGAATATTCTAGAATCAGTTTTTTGCTTAAAACTAGCATATTATTATTATTATTCAGTTTGGAATATTTATTTAAATGACTCTGGAATAAAATGATTCTTAAATAAATCATATTTGGTCAAAGGAATTTGAAATTAGATTACTGATTTCTGATGTTGAAGGGATGGAATTTATTTCATTCTTTATATTAAGTCCCTCTGGAACGGAACGACATTATTCCAAAATTAGTTTGCAATGTTAGAGACTCAAACGTGAGATGATGTATTTTTTTTTCTCCATGTCCTTTCTTCATTTTCATGCGCGACCCTCGCAGCGCTGTGCGACATGCACCCCATGAGAGCCCTCTTCCTCATTCCACGGAATCCCGCGCCCAGACTCAAGTCAAAGAAATGGTGAGCAAAGAACTGCAATCGCAAAATGGGAGCCCTTTTCAATCGTTTGCCTTCCATATTAGCTCATCCAGTGAATACAATCGTCACTTAAAGGACAACCGACACCATTTTCTTTGTTTCCTAACCTAACTGACATCAGAAAAACTTTTTAGAGCATCTAAAATACCCAAAACATGCAGGCTGATATTTTTAGTCAAATGAAAAACACCAATAAAAATGACTTGAAGTGCTGCTTGTCTTCCTTCCGGGTAGAGTGAACGCTGGCGCGAATGGCTGCCGCTGCTCACCCACACAAAAAAAATCCAGTGACTGTAAAGTGCCCTTGAGAGTTTTGAAAGGCGCTTAGAAATTAAATGTATTATTATTATTATTATTAGTAGTAGTAGTAGTAGTAGTAGTAGTAGTGTTATTATTATTATTATTATTGTTATTAGTAGTAGTAGTATTAGTGTTATTGTTATTATTGTTATTTTTATTATTATTATTAGTACTAGTCGTAGTAGTAGTAGTATGAGTATTAGTATTAGTATGAGTATTATTATGATTGTTATTATTGTTATTATTAGTAGTAGTATTAGTAGTATTAGTATTAGTGTTAGTGTTAGTGTTAGTGTTATTGTTATTTTTATTATTATTATTAGTAGTAGTACTAGTAGTAGTGGTAGTATGAGTATTAGTATTAATATTGTTATTATTATTATTATTATTATTATTATTATTATTAGTAGTAGTAGTAGTAGTAGTAGTATTAGTGTTATTATTGTTATTATTGTTATTTTTATTATTATTATTATTAGTAGTAGTAGTAGTAGTATTAGTGTTATTATTGTTATTATTGTTATTTTTATTATTATTATTATTAGTAGTAGTAGTAGAATTAGTAGTAGTAGTAGTAGCAGCAGTAGTATTATTACTATTTATTTATTTCTGTATTTATTATTATTATTATTATTATTATTATTTATTTATTTATGTATTATTATTATAATAAAACAAGTAAAAAAACTCATCCCGGTATTTGTGGTTCCGGCGTTGGTGGACAGGTCCAAGAAATTCCAGTTGTTCATGGAAAGCTGCCTGGTGAAGAGCCACGGGCAGAGGCCCAGCACGGAGCAGCTCCTCAAGCATCCGTTCATCAGGGACCTCCCCAACGAGAGGCAAATCCGCATCCAACTCAAAGACCACATCGACCGCACCAAGAAGAAGCCAGGCCAAAGGGGTGACGTGACGTCCGCCTCCATTTTTTTTTCTTCAACAAGGCAATCTCAAACCAACAGCTGAGCCGGAAATTGGTCACTTTTTGCATTTTGTGTGCGTGTCAATGAGAAGTTGCCTAAAATCCAGCCGCAAATGTTTTTTTGCGGAAACAAACGGATTTGCAAACAAACAGACCCCCCGCAAAAAAAAATAATAATAGCGTATTTTCCGGTGTTTTTGGTCCTGACACGCTTACAAAAAAAATAACTAAAAATATTTATTATACTTATGTGACAGTTTAAAAATGGAAAAATCGGACACATTTTTTTTTAAGGACGGAATTTGACTGTCATCATATTTTGACGCTTTCAAAATAAAATGGACATAAACTGTCAGACATATTTTTTTGTTGTTGTTGCCGATTTTAAACAAGCTAATACCGGCAGATTAAATCAGCTGGTCAGGCCCATTTATGGCAAATATTTTTTTTTCCCAAACTAATTCGGGAAAATGGCGCTCCACATCATGCTTTTCAATTCCAGAATAAATTCGGGAATGGCAGTGAATAAATTAACAATGCAAAAATATCCCAATTTTTTTTAGGAAGGAATTTGAATGTCGTCATATTTTGATGCTTTCAAAATAAAATGGACAAAAATTGGCACATTTATTTTGATTTTTTTTTTTTGTTTTTTTTTTTTGCCGATTTTAAACAAGCTAATATGGGCACATTAAATCGGTTTGTCGATTAATCGGTCAGGCCCACTTATGGCTTGATGTGAACCCATTTATCCCTTTATCCCAGACGAAACCGAGTACGAATACAGCGGCAGCGAGGAAGAAGACGAGGAACGAGACACGGGTGAACCCAGGTGAGCGCCATCGCGCTTCCCGCAAAATGTCCCCCGCCGTTTCAACGCCGCGCCTTCTCGTTATTCCTCATCCATTAGCTCCATCATCAACATCCCCGGAGAGTCGACGCTGAGGCGCGATTTCCTGCGCCTTCAGCTGGCCAATAAGGAGCGTTCGGAGGCGCAGCGGCGCCAGCAGCTGGAGCAGCAACAGAACGAGGAGCATAAGCGCCTCCTGCTGGCCGAGAGGCAAAAGCGCATTGAGGAGCAGAAGGAGCAACGACGGAGGTTGGAGGAGGTTAGCATGAGAGGGAACAGGAACAGGGGGCGGAGTCAACTCTGTAATGACTCCTCCTACAAACATCAAAAATTTATTTTCATTAACATCATTAATTATTTTATTTATTTATTTGTTTGTTTCATTTTTTTTTGGCTGATTTTAACTCATTCACTGCCAGACGATGTGCAAAAAAATGTGTCCACTGCAGTGCCAGGGTTTTTGTCATTGTCACTCAAATTCCAGGACCCGCAGAATATTAAAGTTTTAGGACTACATAAACATTCATGCAGCGTATGAAACCTTCATCAGGAAAAAATGAGTTAATTCCTAAATTATATGAGTCTGGAGTTATCTGAGCTTGAAATGAGGACAATTGTCCAAAATACAATGCAATACATACATATTGTTTGTATAGTGCTTTATCAACAGTTGAAGCTGGTACAAAGCGCTAACATGGACAAAAGGAAAATGCTGCCCCTTGTGGAAGGTAAAATAGACATTGCCAGAGTCCATGGACATCGCTTTATCGGCGCCCAAACAAGAAAAAACCCAACCTGAACAAATTCGGGAATGGTGCCCTACGTTCTATTTTCAATTCCCGAATACATTTGTGAGTGGCAGTGAATGAGTTAATATTTGGCAGAAATCAATCATCGATTAATCGTCGATTACTCCTCCCAACACAAATATATATATATATATATATATATATATATATATATATATATATATATATATATATATATATATATCTCAATCTCATGCACAAAATAACAGAACACACAAGAAAAGCTAACTTTAGCCCAAGGGGTCTGCTCCAAAGTCTTTCTCTGCGCCCCCCCCTCCCCACGCACATCCACAGCAGCAACAACGTGAACGCGAGCTGAGGAAGCAGCACGAAAGGGAGCAGAGGAGGCGATATGAGGAAATGGAGCAGCTCCGTCGAGAGGAGGAGCGCCGGCACGCCGAAAGAGAACAGGTTGGTGGCTAGCTGTTTTTCCTTAATCCAAATCAACAGAAGTTTTTCAAGCTCTTCTATTGCCTGAGACCGTTGCTTAGACAACATAGAAACACCCTTAGCCACACGTAGCGATGGTCCACTTAGCGTCCCGGTACTGGGACGCTAAGTCACACAAACGCACACCCCGTTCATGTTTTTCGATGATCTCCTTCATCTGCTCGACCGTAATTTTCTTTTGTGTCTTCTTCGGTTTAACACTAGCCTGTGGTGGGGTCTTTTTTGGTCCCATAACAGCAAAAGTACTCCACTCAATAACAAATCACATCTGCACTCAAAGCAAGGAGGTGACGAAAACTAGTCCGCCAGCCATCGTGGCTCTGTTTGACCGTGTGGTATGGGTGCTCCGCCGAAAACGAGTTCGTATGGCAAGATTATATTCTCGCAAATTTAGTTAAAGCGTTTGTAAGCCGTTTGTTGCACCCTTTTTTGGGCTGATCTTGTTACTACTCTTCAGATATGATCTTTTTTAAAATGTCTTATTTTGAAAAGGTATTTGACGACACACCAAGCTATCCATAAAATGACTTAGAACCCCCAAGTTTGCCCTCCCCTGTCCCTGTTCCAAGTCATTTCCACCTCCGTTTTCGCTTTGTGCCGCCAAATGTCGCTAACATTTCTCAACGTTGTCGCTGTTTTTGGATTGTGTTTTTTTTTTCCTTCCCCTTTTCCTCACACGCTGCTCAGGACTATATCCGTAGGCAGCTGGAAGAGGAACAGAGGCAATTAGAGATTCTCCAGCAACAACTTCTACAGGAACAGGCGCTACTGCTGGTAACCTGGCTCAATGTTCACGCACATCCAGTGCAGCATCGTTCCAAGGATTTTATTTTTTTTTTGCTTGCTTGTTGATTGCCTCCGCTTTGAGATACAGTGATACCTTGGCTTACGAACTTAATTGGTTCCCAGACAGAGTGTGTAAGGCGAAAAGTGTGTATCCCGAAAATTAATTTCCCATAGGAAACCATTCAAATAAGAATAATCCGTTCCCAGGTCCCCATAAAACATCATTTTCTAATTTCTTAAGCCTTAAAACTACTCAAAATACACCTTATTTTATATGTAATAAATGTCCTATAGTATTATTGGATTTTGGATTTGGATTTGCCTTTATTAGTCTCGCAGTGGAGAAATTTACATTTCACAGCAGCAAAGTGATGAAAGGTATGAAAGTAGAAAAACAACATTATTATTAGAACAAGAACTCAGTAAACCAGCTAGCTGCCTCCATTAGCATTCTGGAACAAAAAAATAAAGGTACCAGGCTGGCAGCTGACATTAACACGCAAGGTAAAATGTTCAGTTAGCCAGATGGCTGCTCGATAATTCATTAACTCAGTTGATGTTAGCATGCCAGACAAACGCTAACATTAGCGTGCTAGATAACAAGCGGAAATGCAGACAGTAACCTGGACCCTGACGTATTACTCTGCTTTTGTACTTTCAGAAGTTGGCAGGTACGCATTTGTTCGTTATTCTTGCTCGTGAAACAGGAAGAAAACGACCCCCATTTTAATTTCTGTCAGTGTTGTTTCCCCATCCTTCATCCCATCTCTGAATTGCGCGAATCTGCCTCGAACTGCTTTTTAATGCTCATTTTTTTTAATCTCCCAAAGGAGTACAAGCGCAAGCAGGTGGAGGAACAGCGACAGGCCGAACGTCTGCAGAGGAAACTTCAGCAGGAGAGGGCCTTCTTGGTGTCGCTGCAGCAACAGCAACAGGAGGGACGGCAGGCGGAGAAAAAACAGCTCTACCACTACAAAGACGTCCTTCACCCCAATGACAAGCCGGCTTGGGCCAAAGAGGTCGGTCACAAACACACACACACACACACACACACACACACACACACACACGTGCAGTTAGTGATGCGTTTGAGGACGAAATGTCGAGAGGATTCTTAAGCGTCAACACGAAAAGGCGTTTGCAGAAAGCACAAGTCACACGCCGCTACTCCCAAATTTGTAGTAATACATTTATTTTGGGGAAAACAATAATGTCTATCTATCTATGTCTATATCTATCTATGGCTAGCTGGCTGGCTGGCTTCCTATTAGCTATCTCGTAGCTAGATAGCTAGTTAGCTGGCTATCTGTTGGCTAGCTGTCTAGTGGACTGGCTATCTATTAGCGATCTATCCAGCTGGCTGGCTATTGGATGTCTATTGGCTAGCTAGTTGGCTGGCTATCTATTGTCTATCTATTAGCTCGCTGGTTGGCTATCTGTTAGCTATCCAGCTAGCCAGCTATCTATTAGCTGGCTAGCTGGTTTTCTATTAGCTATCTAGTAGATAGCTAGCTAGTTAGCTGGCTATCTGTTAGCTAGCTGCTAGCGGGCTGGCTATCTTTTAGCTAAGTAGTGGCTAGCTAGCTAGTTTTTTTTATCTATTTGAGTTACTTGCGGGTTGAGTGAACGCTGGAGCGTGTGGCTGCCTCTGCTCACCCACAGAAAAACTGATCCAGTGATTGTGAAGTGACCTTGAGAGTTTTGAAAGGTGCTTATAAATCTAATGTGTTATTATTATTATTGCTTGCTCTGACTTTTGGCCCCGCCCCCTCACCCCGCCAGGTGCAGCAGCAATCGCAAAAGCAACGCGGTAACCCCCCCCGCTCGAACCCACGCCACCATCAGTCGTTCAACCAACCCCGAGCTCAAACCCCTCGACGCACACCGTCCGTCGGCGCGCAAATCCCGCCCGGCCAGGTCCCCGGCATCCGCATTGCGCTAGACCCCGGGGAGCCCCTCGACCCGGGATTAAAGCGGGAGATCAGTCAGCGGGTCCGAGAGTTGAGGGCTCAGAATCGCAGTCAGAAGAAGCGCAGTTCGACCGCCGCCGGTCAGGAACCTCGTAACCTCGAGAAAGAACCTAGCGGTCCCACCAAAGCTGCCGCAGACCCTCGAGACCGGCAGAAAGAGAAGTCCTCGGTCAACTCTGATGTTGTTACTAAGGCCCCCGTGCAGGTCCAAAAACTGGTTAGTGCCCTCCGCCGCTTCAGCGCTTAGAGTAGATGTAGACTTAGAACCAAAATGGCGTCAAGATCGACCCCAAATGAGGCTTTCTCTTCCTCCGTCTTCTTCTTCTTCTTACTTTTTTTTGGTGATTGTTCTGAGGAACAGAGAAGAAGAAAATTGTCGTCCAGGCCAGAAGTGCTCATTGGACCCACTTCACGACAAACTTTCATCTTTCTAGTGTCCGGTGTTCTATCTCATTTTCACCAGTGGATTTTCGGGTACCATGTTGGGTACCCAAACTATATTTCTCTCCTCCATTGTTGTCTTTTCTCTTGTAGATGACGATGCTAACGTCTCTCTGCCTCCACACAAACTAAAACGACAATCTTCTAGTTTGTTTCCCTTCATAACTACTAACAATTTGTCTTCTCGGGGTAGGGGGGCGGGGCTTGTCCAATTCCCCGCCCCCCCAACCGACTCCGCCTCTTTCACTGTTGTTATGAAGATGCTTGCAGACTATCGATGTGACGACCCAAATCATAATCCGGAATAATAATCCATATGTATGTATTGCATTTTGTACAGACGCCCCCATTTCAAACGCAGATAACTCCAGACCCATATCATTTAGAAATTAACTCTTTATTTTTTGCTGATGAGACAAGAGAGTTCAAGGTTTCTAACACGGTATTGAATGCAATGTTTATGTATTCCTAAAAATTCTGTGGTTCCTGGAATTGGAGTGAAAATGACAAAAACCCTGGCACCGGAGTGGACGTATTTTTCATCTGGCGGTGAATGAGTGAAAATACAAACAATAGAAATAAAATGTGACGTTGCTAGGTAACTGTCTTCGCTGGCTTAATTGGTTTTTGCGGACCCCTTGCAAGCAGCCAAAACAGCGCAAAAAACATGTTGAACAAAAATAGTTCCAGGTACAATATTGGTTCTGGGAACTTTTCCCTAGATCTACTCATTCCAAACCAAATTTGATGTCGTGACATGAAACTAGCTTCACCCCCCATCCCCCCAAAAAGACAATTCTCTAGCGCCACCACCAGGCTACGAGTGACGGTAGTGCGCCTTCGTATGTGTGTTTCTGTGTCCGTGTCAGGTGGAGGAAAGGTCCAAACTGAACAGACAAAGTTCTCCGGCACCACAGCCTAAAGTGTCGAACCGGATCCCCGAACCTTCCCTTCTTCCCCGATCCGAGTCCTTCAGCAGCAGTGGAGGCATCCAGGCTGCCCGGACTCCACCCCCCCACCGTGTTGTTGAACCCCAGGTGTGTGTGTGTGTGTGTGTGTGTGAGTTTGTCACAGGAACACTTGAAAATTAACTTCATTTCCTCTCTCACATTTTTTTCCAGGACTTTATAAAATATCAACATTGCTAATAGCTAATTGAAGCCACAGTCTCTTCTTTGGTAACATTTGTGAAACAGACCGGTCGCTTATTATGACCGTGTGATTGTCATTTTCAAGTGAAAACCAAGCAGGGATTTAACAGTCACTGTTCCTGAGTCAGGACTTGAGCAAAGTTCTTGTTCCGGACACTTTAGCTAAGCCTTGTTCCTTACAGGTGACTTATTTGACGTTCTTGTCCTTCTTTATTATTATTATTTTTGGTTCCTGAGCAGCAAAATCATTATTCCTGTCAGGTGGTTCTTGTTCTTGTCGTTAACGTACATGAACAGTCACTGTTCCTGAGTCAAGACTTGAGCAAAGTTCTTGTTCCGGACACTTTAGCTAAGCCTTGTTCCTTACAGGTGACTTATTTGACATTCGTGTCCTTCTATCTTACTTTTGCATCATTTTTGGGGTTCCTGAGCAGCAAAATCATGCATCCTATCAGGTGGTTCTTGTTCCTGTCATTAACCATCATTAACAGTAACTGTTCCTGAGTCAAGACTTGAGCAAAGTTCTTGTTCCGGACACTTTAGCTAAGCCTTGTTCCTTACAGGTGACTTATTTGACATTCTTGTCCTTCTATCTTACTTTTGCATCATTTTTTGGGGGTTCCGGAGCAGCAAGTTATTATTTCTGTCAGGTGGTTCTTGTTCCTGTAGTCTACGTACATGACCAAGTACACCGTGATAGATTGTTCATATTCCTGACTGCTGACTTGAGCAAAGGTCTTGTTCCTGACAGGTGACTTAGTCAAGGTTCTTCTTCCTGACCGCTGACTTAACAAAGTCCTTGTTCTTCCCGATTCCTGGCTCAGGTTGCCCACCTGGTTCCGGTCAAGACCCACTCGAGCTCCATGTCGGCTTCTCAGTCACTCCAGGAGCAGACTGGATCGGGTCTGAGCCAAAGCGTCGGCCCCCCCAGCTCGGATATCACCCGGCAGAATTCTGACCCGACTTCGGACAACCAAAATCCGCCGCTCCGCATCGCCGATCGGGATCGGGACAGAACCGCCTGGCTGAGAGAGGAAGACCTAGCGGCGAAGGTCCGCGAATCCCAACCGGTAAGTCCTTTCTCGGCGCATCATGAAAATGTTCATCTCATGTAATTTATTAACTCATTCACTGCCAGATGATGGGCAAAAAGGTGTCCACTCCTGTGCCAGGGTTTTTGTCATTGTCACTTGAATTGCAGGACCCACAGAATATTGAGTTTTAGGACTACATAAATATTCAATACGTCGTAAGAAATCTTAGACTCTCTTCTTTCATCAGAAAAAAGAGTTAATTCCTAAGTTATATGGGTCTGGAGTTATCTGAGCTTGAAATGGGGGCAGATGTACAAAATACAATACATACATATTTAAATAGCGCTTTAACAACAGCTGAAGCTAAAACAAAGCAATAACATGGACAAAAGGCAAATGCTGCCCCCTTGTGGAAACATTGCTAGAGGTCTGACCAGCGCTGTATTGACACCCCCCTGCCATTCCCGAATATTAACAGTTAATTTCTTTGGCTATAATGCGTAACTATTCGTCCTCAGATCCCCCAGAGGACCACCTCCATCTCCCCAGCCTTGGTGAGGAAGAACTCCCCCAACGGCGGTGCTGTTCCGGGGCCTCGAACGGGCTCTCAGCTCGTTCGAGCAAGGTGAACTTCATTCTTTATTTATAATAATAATAATAGTTATTATTATTATTATTATTATTAGTAGTAGTAGTAGTGGTGGTAGTGGTAGTAGCGGTAGCAGCGATAGCAGCTGTAGTGTTGTTATTATTACTATAATAATTAGTGTTATTATTCGTATTATTGTTATTGTTATTTTGTTGTTATTATTATTATTATTAGTAGTAGTAGTAGTAGTAGTAGTAGTAGTATTGTTGTTATTATTATTAGTATTGTTATTATTTTTTAAATTGTTGTTATTGTTATTATTGCTATTTTATTATGATATATTATTATTATTGTTGTAATTTTATTGCTATTATTATTATTAGTAGTAGTATTGTTATTGTTGTTGTTATTATTATTATTATTAATTATTTATTATTTTTTTATTGCTACTGTTATTCTTCTTCTTCTTCTTCTTATTATTATTATTATGTTTGTTATTTTATTGCTAATATTATTATTAGTAGGAGTAGTAGTATTGTTTTTATTGTTGTTATTATTATTATTATTATTAGTAGTAGTATTATTTATTATTATTTTTTAATTGGTATTATTATTGTTGTTGTTGTTATTTTATTGTTATTATTGTTATGATTATGATTGTTGTTATTATTATTGTTATTATAATAATTATTATTATTGTCATCCAGGGTGCTAGAATTTTATAGTCCAAAGTCTCCACTTGGCTGCAGCAGCCTGTTTCCTTCCTATGCTCATTTATTGATGTATTATTTCTTTCTTTCAATGTGAATCTAGTAACCCGGACGTGCGCCGTTCGGATCTCTCCCTGGACGTCATGCTGCAAAGAACTTCCTCCAACTCGTCATCCTCTTCCTCGCCCTCATCTCAGGGAGGTTCCGTGGAAAGAAAAGGTCCGTATTCTCCACCTGGAAGGAAATCTGTAAGTTCTTATCACCACGTGTCCAATGTGTCGGTGCAAATGTTCTCGCTCCAACAGGTCACGTCAAACAGGAAGTGTCGTCGGCGGGCGGAGCCAATCAAGAGGTCAAATCCAAACAGGAAGAGAACCGCGACGCAAACCGACCCAGCAGGCCCGCGGTGAGCAGAACAGCAATTAAGAATAAGAATAAGACTCCTGTGACTGTAATAATAATCGTAATAATGGCAATAAAATAACAATAATAAAAATAATGATATTACTAATAATAATTATAATAGCAACAATAACGACAATACTACTATGACAAATAATAATAGCAATAAAATAACAATAATAACAATAATGATACTACTACTACTACTACTACTACTACTAATAATAATAATAATAATAATAATAATAATAATAGCAATAATAATAATAGCGATAAAATAACAATAACCTTTAAAGGACAACTGACGCCCCCGGACAAGTTGTGTGCATAAATTGTAAAAAGCCTTCAAATGACTTCTACTGAGCGTATTTTACAAAGATTCCACCGCATATAGCTATATTTTACGTTTTAAGACTCGCGCTGAATATTCAGGAAGTCTTGTTTTTGACGTGACGTCACTAAAGGAACGCTCCTGACCGAAAAAAAAAGACGCATTGTAGCGGTCCTTCCATCACGTCAATGTATTTTGCTGTACTTGTTTGGTCTGGGGACCTCGTGTTGCACCCAAATGCCGCCAGAAGAGGCCGTCCAAACTCCATATAAGCAATTTATCAGCCTGCGCAAACGGAGGTGGCCAAAAGAGGTCGCCATTTTCTGCCTCTTTTTCAGTGAGAAATATTCCCTCAATGTTGCCTCATAATGGCACGGAATAAATTCTTTAATCAATTGCAAACATGTATGCTTTCCTCTTCAGAACTATTTGAATCATATTCATAACTGGATGAGTCACAAGAAAGCATCTTCGAATTTGAAGCCATTGTTTTGATTTTGGAGCAAGGCAAGACGTCTTGGCGTGACGTCACGAACAAAGGGGCGGGACCTTCTGAAACTGGCCCCTTCATTTTGAAGTAGTTTTGGGACACTTTAAGTCATTTTTATTGGTGTTTTGCATTTGACTAAAAATATCATACTGCGTGTTTTGGGTATGTTAGATGCTATAAAACGTTTTTCTGATGTCAGTTAGGAAACAAAAATATGGTGTCGGTTGTCCTTTAAGCGGCGCTTCTCGAAGAGGCGCAGGAAAAGGAAATGGACTTTGAGGGTCTTTTGGTGGTCTCCATCCCTTTAGGACCTCAGCGCTCTGGCCAAGGAACTGCGGGAGTTGAGGGTCGAGGACGGGAGCCGGCCTCCTGTTAAGGTGGGCTGTGATGACATTTCAAGTGTGAACGCATTTTTGTTTTGTGATGGATTTATCGATTGAAAATCTAATTTAGTAATTTTGATCTTAAAAGGTGAAACTTGTTTCTTTTTCTTATAATCATAATAATACATTTCATTTTAAGCGCCTTTCAAAACACTCCGACACTTTGCAGTCACAGGATATTTATTCTGCGGGTGAGCAGCGGCAACCACACGCACCAGCGTTCACTCAACCCGGAAGTAACTCAAATAGATAGAAAGCTAGCTAGCTAATAGATACAGTAATAATAATAATACATTTCGTTTCTAAGTGCCTTTCAAAACACTCAGACACTTTGCAGTCACAGGATATTTTTTTCTGTGGGTGAGCAGCGGCAACCACACGCACCAGTGTTCAATCAACCTGGAAGTAACTCAAATAGAGTTTAATGTGTGTGTACATGCATACAAAATCAGTCACTAACTCAAGGATTTTTTCCCCCTTTTTAAATATCATGAAACATCAACATGTTTTGAAGCTAATTTCAACCACTTTGAATCCATAATGCGTTTTTTTTTTAAATTGTATTAGTATTTTTTTTTTTTTTGGAGGGGGTGTCGATGGTTCAGTAAAAAAAAAAAAATGTCATAAGAATCTCAAGAAAGCTATATATTTTTTTTATATACAACAATCAAATCTTTTCCGTTGATGCAGGTGACGGATTACTCATCATCCAGCCAGGAGTCAGAGAGCAGCGACGAGGACGGCGAGACGGTGGGACACGACGGCACCGTTGCCGTGAGCGACATCCCTCGCATCATGTGAGCTCTTCCAATTCGAACTCCCCACGCAAGAAATGCACGCGTGACGATGCGGGTTTGGGGATCCGCTTCGCTGTCACTTGGATTTTGTCAATATTTTTTGGGTGCCGCAGGCCCGCCTCGCAAACCAACAGCGGCGAGTCGTACGGCGGCGGACTGAGCGAGGCCATCCTTGAAGAGCCTCACAACAACTCCAAAGACGGCACGCTGGTCGTGAGAGAGGTGACCGCGGCCTCGATGCTAACGCTAGCGGCGTTAGCGGCGCGACCACCGTTGTTAACCACTTTTCTTGTCCGTTTCAGGCCGAGGGGAAGATGCGAGGAGGCCACGCCGAGAGCAACGGTTTCGCTAACCATGGCAACCTGCCCGACCTGGTGCGGCAGAGCAGCTCGCCGGCGCCGCCTCCCACCGCCCTGCAGGAGCTGGGAGACATGCCCGAGGTACTTCAAACCCATCCCGTCGCAAATAAATGAATAAATAAATGCATACATAAATAAATTTGTTATGAGTAAAAGAAAAAATAAAAAAAACTATATAAAAAATATATAAAATTAATATATATATCTATATATATATATATAAATGCAATTATTTATTTATTGATCTATTAGTTTTTTCATTTTTTCTTTTATTTATTGTTTGAAAGCACAATCACATAGTAATCTAAGTCATGAAGAAAAAATGTTTTCCTTGTATGTATGTATGTGTGTGTGTGCGCGCGTGCATGCATGCATGCAGGTATGTATGTATGTATATATGTATGTGTTTATGTGTGTGTGTATTTATTTGTTTATTAATTTTTTTATCGTCACGTGAGATTCCATTGCGGTATGACCAAGTTTGCTACAAAATCTAATGTGTGTTTTTGTTTTTTTCATATCAGCGACATGATGACCAATAATAATAATAATAATAATAATAATAATAATTTGACTCAAAATGTACACATTCTAAAGGCTGTTCAAAAGAAATCAGTCTGGCCCTATATTACAAAGAAAATACAGACTACAAGCCGCCAACTCATTTGAATTCTTCTTATTTGTTGTTTTATTTGGCAGTTCGGTCTGGGTGGCTCCAAATCATCCTTCACCTCATTTGTGGACCCTCGCGTCTACCAAACGTCCCCGAGTGACAAAAACGAGAACTCAACAGCCGGTGAGCATCGTCGCCCAAACCCCAATGGAAGGCCTTCACCTTAAAAAAAAATCGTAATTTGTAAAATGGCTTCAAATGACTTCTCCTGAGCGTATTTTACAAAGATTCCACCACATATAGCTCTATTTTACGTTTTAAGACTCGCGGTGAATATTCCGGAAGTCTTGTTTTTGAGTTGGTGACGAGTCCGTACGTGACGTCACTGAAGGAACGCTCCTGACCGAAAAAAGGACACATTGTAGCACGTCAATGCATTTTGCTGTACTTTGGTCTGAAAACGTCGTGTTGCACCAAAAAGAGGCAGAAGAGGGCGACAAAGCTCCATGTAAGGAATTAATCAGCCTGTGGAAACCGGCTGATTAATTCCTTACATGGAGCTTTGTCGCCATTTTCTGCCTCTTTTTGGGTGAGACATTTCCCCCCCCCAGATACCTCAAAATGGCATGGAATAAATTCTTTAAGCGATTACAAACATGTATGCTTTCCTCTTCAGAACTATTTGAATCATACTCATAATTGGACGAGTAACAAGAAAGCATATTCTCCGTATCTGAAGCCATTGTTTTGATTCCTCAACAAGGCAAGACGTCTTGGGGTGACATCACGAAAAAGGAGGCGGGACCTTCTGAAAGGGGCCACTTCCGAGTTAATTTTCTTGTAGATTTTGGACACTTTAACTCATTTTTATTGGTGTTTTGCATTTGACTAAAAATATTAGCCTGCGTGTTTTGGGTATATTAGATGCTATCAAACATTTTTCCGATGTCAGTTAGGAGACAAAAAAGTGACATCGGTTGTCCTTTAACCGCCCACGTCACCTTTACCACGGCAGCCATGTTTGCCAAGGAGTTCCTGCGGCAGGAACAGGCCCGCCTCAACGAAGCCAGAAAGATCTCGGTGGTCAACGTCAACCCCACCAACATCCGAGCGCATAGCGACACGCCCGAGATCCGCAAGTACAAGAAGCGTTTCAACTCGGAGATCCTTTGCGCCGCGCTCTGGGGTACGTGCCGAACCGTTGACTCCGCCCCCCGGCGCGCCCGATATATCCGTGACGTACGCCGTCGATGCGTTCAGGTGTCAATTTGCTTGTGGGGACGGAAAACGGCCTGATGCTCCTTGACCGAAGCGGCCAGGGAAAAGTTTACAACCTGATCACCAGGCGGCGTTTTCTTCAGATGGATGTTCTGGAGGGCCTCAACGTGCTCGTCACCATATCGGGTACGCCTGCTGTTTCTTTAGTTGAGGTGTTTTTATTTTACACACTGTTAACAGCTGATTTGTATTTAGGTTTTTAAAATTATCTAAGGTGTTTTATGGATGTCAAACTAACCAAATATTTTAGAATTAGACTGCATATTCAGCATTAGTGTGTTAGCATTTAGCCGCATGCTAACACATAATGGAAAACATCATTGACGATAGCATCGGTAGTCGCAACGCAGAGTTGAACTCAAAACAGGTGCGCATCATTTAAAAGTACATCACACAGGTATATATTCTTTATCCTCTACGAAAAAAACATTTTGAATGATTAGTTTTTTTTTTAATATTTTTAATATTTAGGATGTGCAGAATGTTAATGTTTTTGCTTTTTTTTCTTAAATGTTATAGTACTGACCATTTATTAATGTATTTATTTAGTTTTATTTCGTTCATCTATTTATTTCTGTATTTATATATGTTTCTTTATTTATGTATGTGTGTGTATGTATGTATTTATTTAAGTATTTATTTTATTATTTTTTTAATCAAATTTTGCTTCATCCAGTATAGTACTGACCATTTGTTTATTTATTTGTGTTTATTTATTTATTTATTTATTTTTATTTAGTTCGTTGGTTATTTATCTATTTATTTATGTGTCTTTATGTATGTGTGTGTGTATCTATTTATTTATCTATATATTTATTTATTTTATTATGTATTTTTGTAATTCAAATTTTGTTTTATCCGGTGTAGTACTGACCATTTATTTATTTATTTATTTATTTATTTATTTATTTATTTATTTATTTTATTTGTGTGTGTTAGTTATTTATCTATTTATTTATTTATGTGTCTTTATGTGTCTTTATTTATTTATGTATGTGTGTGTGTATTTATCTATTCATGTATTTATTTATATATTTTATTATATCTATATTTTTTATATACTATATTATATATTTTCTTATATATTTTTTGTAATTCAAATTTTGCCCTATCCTCCCCGGCGAAAAAAAACATTTTAAATTGTTATTATTCATGTATTTATTTATATATTTTATTATATCTATATTTTTTATATACTATATTATATATTTTCTTATATATTTTTTGTAATTCAAATTTTGCCCTATCCTCCCCGGCGAAAAAAAACATTTTAAATTGTTATTATTCATGTATTTATTTATATATTTTATTATATCTATATTTTTTATATACTATATTATATATTTTCTTATATATTTTTTGTAATTCAAATTTTGCCCTATCCTCCCCGGCGAAAAAAAACATTTTAAATTGTTATTATTCATGTATTTATTTATATATTTTATTATATCTATATTTTTTATATACTATATTATATATTTTCTTATATATTTTTTGTAATTCAAATTTTGCCCTATCCTCCCCGGCGAAAAAAAACATTTTAAATTGTTAGTTTCTTGACTATTATTAATATTTAGTATGTGCAGAATGTCACTGTTCTAGCTTTTTTTCTTAAATCCGGTATAGTACGGACTATTTATTTATTTATGTACTTATTTAGTGAGTGAGTGAGTTATTTATATATTTATTTCTGTGTGATTATTTTTAATGATTCATATGTTTGTAGGTGTTTATGTATGTATTTATTTATTATATATTTTTGTAATTAAAACTTTTTTATTTGTGCCTTCAACCCTGCCACTTATTTGTTTTATGGCCCCGCCCGCTCTCAGGGAAAAAGAACAAGCTGCGCGTGTACTACCTGTCGTGGCTGAGGAACCGAATACTTCACAACGACCCCGAAGTGGAAAAAAAACAAGGCTGGGTCACTGTCGGAGAGCTGGAAGGATGCGTGCATTATAAAGTCGGTAAGCGTGAACCCGCGCCACCCGTAAGCACCCGAGACTCCTTCTCATTCTCACGCCTGTTCCGTGGTTCCAGTCAAGTACGAGAGGATCAAGTTCCTGGTGATTGCGCTGAAGAACTCGGTGGAGATCTACGCTTGGGCTCCGAAGCCCTACCACAAGTTCATGGCCTTTAAGGTAGGCTGCAGCCGTCCGTTTGGTACTGCTTGTGTTTTGAGAGCTCCCTCTAGTGGCGCGGAAAGGAATGACTCCATTCCATTTTCAAACTGCATGTTAGTCACTTTTTATTTTTTATTCAGTAAGTAAATAAATCAAAGAATTAATAAACGCATGAATAAATAAGTAAATGAATAATCAAATAAATTAATGAATGAATAAATAAACAAAAATATAAATGAATGAATAAATGAATAAATGAATAAATGAGTAGAGACATGAATGAATAAATAAATAAACAAATGAATAAATGAGTAGATAAATGAATAAATAAATTTATTTATTTGTTATTACATGGATGAATAAATAAAGGAATAAATAAAGGAATAAATGAATGAATACATTGGTGAATAAATTAATGAATGAATAAATAAAATATTTTTTTATTTTAATTATTATATTATGTTATTATTATATATGTATTTTAATATTATTATTAAATGGATGAATACATAAATGAATAAATACATGAATAAATTGTTGAATAAATTAATGAATAAATAAATAAAATAATATTTTTTTTATATTTTATTTTAATTATTATGTTATTTTATTATTATATATTTACTCATTTATTATATTATTATTACATGGATGAATAAATACATAAATTCATTAAACAAAAAAATACATGAATAAATACGCGAATAAATACACGAATAAATAAGTGAATAAATAAATAAATAAATAACATTCAAATAAATTTCAGATAGCTTTCAGTGGAAGGGGGGTGATTTTTCCAGTGTATTTAAGAGTAGGTAACTTTTTGTGAGTATTTTGCAGATTTAGGTACATTTTAGGAAGTATTTGAGTACATCTTGAAGGATGAGGATGTCGAAAAGTATTTTAATTACTTTTGAGGAGTACTACCATTCATCTAAAAGTATTAAATACTTGCAAAGTACGAAATAGTACATTGAAGAGTATTTGGATTACTTTTAGGGAATATTTCAGTAAATTTAAGATTACTTGCAGGGAGTATTTCCATACCTCTAGAAGTTTTTTTACGTTATTTTTGGACGTATTTGAGGAGAAGTGTAGTGGTATTTTTTTAGGTAATTTAATAAATTACATTAAGGGAGCATTTTCATGCAACGAGGAGTATTAAATGACTTTTGAGAAGTACTTGAGTACATTGAGGAATATTAATATTATTTTGGGGAATATTTCTGTTTGATTGAAAAGTATTGAGATTACTTTGATGGGAGTATTTTCATGCATTGAGGAGTATGGTGCTACTTGAGGAGCCCACATTTTTTTCTGACGCTTTACTTGGTGCTGCTTCCATGAAAAACACAATTCTAAGCTAGCCGGCTAGCGCGTTTGACAGACGTGGGAGAGGCTGGATGTGGAAATGGTGAATGAAAATGTGTGACTCGCTGTCTTGGTTGTCAGTCATTCGCCGAGCTGCAGCACCGTCCTCAGCTGGTCGACCTGACGGTGGAGGAAGGCCAAAGGTTGAAGGTCATCTACGGCTCCAGCGTGGGCTTTCACGTCATCGACGTCGATTCGGGCAACCCGTACGACATTTACATCCCGTCGCACGTAAGTCGACTCGCGTCGGATATGTTGTTACGACCGAAATCGCCGTCTGGAGTTGCACTTAAAAGCTGCGGTTGCTGTCAGCTCTCCCGCCGCTTAATGCGTGACGAAAATCTCTCTTAAATAATCGTCAGTCCATCACGCGAGCTTAAAATGGAAAAAATGGTGGCAGTGTTATGCTTTTGCAATGTTTATTTTACATCAATAATATATATATTTTTTTAATGATACAAACACGATTTATTTTGATAGCTATTCATTTGCTGTCTGTTCGCTATCTGGCTCTCTAGCTAGTTATCTATTACCTATCTAGTCAGCTAGCAAGCTATTAGATAGCGATTGGCTCGCTAGCTAGCTTTCTATCTATTTGAGGTACTTCCAGGTTGAGTGAACGCTAGCGCGTATTGCTGCCGCTGCTCACCCGCAAAATAAAATTTATCCCATGACTGTAAAGTGAACTTGAGAGTTTTGAAATAAATGAAATGTATTATTATTATTATGATTATTATTATTTTGTAACAGTATCTTTTTTCTAATGACTAATAAAAACTGCTACATATATATCCATAAATTGAAGTTTTTTTCCATACACCATAAAATCTCATATTTTAGGATGAAAAAATAGTGTGTAAAAAGAATGTTATTTAATAATTATGTTTTTCCTACAAACTGTAAAATCTCTTCATATTTTAGGATTTAAAAATTGTGTGTAAACATATATTTTTTCCATGTATATTTAAAAAAAAATTTATTCCATAAACTCTTTGTATTTTTGGATTAAAACATTTATAAAAATGTTTTTTTTTATTCTGTTTTTTTTTTTACATAAACCATAAAATCTCATATTTTAGGATTTAAAAATAGTGTATATAAATGAAAACAATCTTTATTTTTTTTTCAATTTTTTTTCCCATAAATCATAAAATCTCTTCATATTTTAGGATTAAAAATAGTGTGTAAAAATCTTTTTTTTTTCATTATTTTTTTCCTATTTTTTTTCCATATACCATAAAGTGTCTTCATATTGTAGGATTAAACTATAGTGTGTATTTTTTTCTTTAATTATTCCTTTCATTCAATTTTTTTTATCCATAAACCATAAAATCTAAAAAATAGTGTGTAAAAAAATCCCTTTTTTTTTGTTTAATTACAATTTTCTTCATGATTTAAAAAAATACATAAAATATAATTTTGAACGTCAAGCTCTGTTTACTTTAATTTTTTCATGACTAAAAAAACAGTCGTTGTGATCCTATCAGATGATAGATGATCAATTTGGCAAAATAGATTATAAAGACCCACCGACAAGTGAAAAACTAATCATTGAAAAGCCGAGAAAGACGTGGAAAACATGCAAAATAAAAACCCGAATCCATTTTTGGTATGTCAAATCCAAACGTATTACAGGCAGCTTTTAACGACGTCAACAAACACGCTTACAGGAGATTAAAACCAAAATATGTCCTTAAATACCCCGCTGGCATGATTTTAATGGGATTGGGGCTTACAATGACATTTGCCAGATATGAACGTCGTGGTCTGTGTGCGCGCCGATAGATTCCGAGCCCGGTGACGGCGCACGCCATCGTGGTCTTGCCCAAGACGGACGGCATGGACATGCTGCTGTGCTACGAGGACGAAGGCGTCTACGTCAACACCTACGGAAGAATCACCAAAGACGTCGTGCTGCAGTGGGGGGAGATGCCCACCTCTGTTGGTAAGAAGAAGAATCATCATCATCATTATTATTTTTATTACTAGTATCATTATCATTATCATTGTCATTATTATTATTATTATTATTGATGAAAGGTTTCTTCAGCCGTCATCTGTACTTTATTATTATTATTATTATTATTATTATTATTATTATAAATATAATAAATATAGTATTGTAATGATATAATTATAATAATATAATTATATTAATATAATTATAATGTACAGTAAAGTCTCATTATATCGATATCGGATATATCGATAGTCCCGGTTATATCGATATTTTTTCGGACTCCCTTGAATATCGATATAACGAGACTTTACTGTAATTAATAATTATAATATAATATAATAATAATGGTACAGCAAGTGCTGAAGAATGAATGACTCTGTGTCTTTGTGTTGTCATATTATTTGTTATATAGTTTTTTTTAGCTTGCTCGCTTTCTGTCTCTTTGACAACCCAGAAGTAACTCAAATAGACAGAAAGCTAGCTAGCTAAAAAAAAACAAATAATATGACAACACATCTATTTGACAACCCAGAAGTTACTCAAATAGACAGAAAGCTAGCTAGCTAAAAAACGAAATAACAAATATGACTACACATGTCATATTATTTGTTATTTAGTTTTTTAGCTAGCTAGCTTTCTGTCTTTTTGACAACCTAGAAGTAACTCAAATAGACAGAAAGCTAGCTAGCTAATAGATAATAATAATAATAATAATACATTTCATTTCTAAGCGCCTTTCAAAACTCTCAAGGTCACTTTACAGTCACAGGATAATTTTTTCTGTGGGTGAGCAGTGGCAGCCACATGCGCCAGCGTTCACTCAGCCCGGAATAACTCAAATAGATAGTAAGCTAGCTAGCTATCAGATAGCTAATAGATAGTACGGTAGCTAGCTAATAGACAGTAAGCTAGCTAGCTAATAGATAGTAAGCTAGGGAATAGATAGAAAGCGAGCTGGATAGCTAGTTAATAGATAGCCAGCCAGCTAGCTAGCTAGCTAGATAAAGAAGATAACACGATTGAAATTGTACGTTTGTCTGTGTGTTTTTCAGCCTACATCCACTCCAATCAAATCATGGGCTGGGGCGAGAAAGCCATTGAGATTCGTTCGGTGGAGACGGGCCACCTGGACGGGGTCTTCATGCACAAGAGGGCCCAGAGACTCAAGTTCCTGTGCGAGCGCAATGACAAAGTACGTGTCACATACGTGGAACATACGTGTAACATACATGTGACTTCAGTAGTCAGGTGACGTAGCCATTCATGACCGACGCCCAACTTCTGTAGCCCCTCTGCCAAGCTATTTATTGAGAGAACAGTGATACCTCATCTTACGAACACTTTACTTTACGAACTTTTCGCCTTACGAACATTAAATTCGCGAGAATATAATCTTGGCATATAAACTAGTTTTCAGGAAATACACGGAGTGCCACGGTGGCTGGCGGACTACTTTTCCACACCCACTTTCTTTGAGTGTACTCAGTGCAGACGTGGTTTGTTATCGAGTGGAGTACTTTTGCTTTTTTGGGACCGAAGAAAACCCCGCCACAGGCTAGTGTTAAGCCGAAGAGGACGCAAAAAGAAAATTACAGTCGAGCAGAAGAAGGAGATCATCGAAAAACACCAACGAGGTGTGCGTTTGTGTGACTTAGCAGTCCCAGTACCAGTATGCTAAATCGGCCATTGCTACGTGTGGCTAAGGGTGTTTCTGTGTTGTCTAAGCAACGGTCTCGGGCAATAGAAGAGGTTGAAAAAAAAAGCAGCTAGCAGGGGACGGTGTCTATGAGGGTATTATCGCCGAGAAAGCACGGCAACTTGACTCGGACATCATCAAGAAGCAACTACATCAACGACCATCACAAAGGTCAATAAAACAACTTTATTATACGGTACAGTTTATTACTTTAATTACAATACACTATCACATTTATTATACATAAAATAAGGTATATTTTGTGTAGTTTTAAGGCTTATTTTGTAGAAAATTTATGTTTTATGGGGACCTGGGAACGGATTATTCTCATTTTTAATGGTTTCTTATGGGAAATTAATGTTTGGCAGACGAACTTTTCGCCTTACACACACTTTCTGGGAACCAATTAAGTATGTGAGCTGAGGTATCACCGTATATGCAAATTTAAGTGTTCCATTAGTAAAACACAGTCTTCTTGATTTGAATACCACGCCCCCTGGACATCCCAAAGCACCAACAACTATAAAACAACTTAACATAGACATTTTAAATAGTTGTCCTTTCTATAAACCGATATATTTGTTACCAAGTCGTAAATGAGTCCAAGGCCAGATCTCCTACACGAAGATGACAATTTAACAGGCTGTGTCTGTTCACCTCAGATTGACCCCGGATTTTCTGTGCTTCCATTGCGGGCCTTTCTAAGCATGATTTTTTTTCAAAGATGATAACTTCTATTGAGCCTATTGTCTTCTCACTTTGCTGCAGTCATCTCCAGGAACATTTCTGGAGTCACCAGGAACCAGGTGACATGAATTTCTCTCTTTCTGTCTCTCACCAGGTGTTCTTCGCCTCGGTGCGCTCGGGAGGCAGCAGCCAAGTGTTTTTCATGACCCTGAACAGGAACTCCATGATGAACTGGTGATGGATGAGCTGGCTCCTCCCCTCTTGGGCCATCCTCTGGCTGCCATTGGTCTTCCACCTTTTTGCACACTTTGCCTCCTCCCCTTTTCTTTGGCCGTCTCGGCGCCATCTTGACTTGAAATAATCACACCAGGGCAGCGCTGCGAAGCACGTGATCTTCTCCTCCTTCTCTTCCATTTTCTCCTCCTTCTCCTTTCCAAATCAAAAAAAGACGTCTGTGTCCCTTTAAGAAGAAAATCGCACACTTCCAACCTCATTCACGCCCTCACCCTCTCATCTTTCCACTCTTCAAAGGTGCTGCATCAGACATGAGCTGTCAATCAACAAAGACCTGTCTGTGTGAAACTTTTTTGCGCACGGAAAAAAAAAATGGCGTGCGCCAGTTCGTCGTTTGTTTGTTTGTTTGTTTGTTTTGAGCAAGAAAGTTGACCTAACACAAGTAGACAAAACGTGACTGTTCTGACAATTGTATCCCACTGCCACAGGGACAGAGTTCATAAGTCTTCTTTGACTCTAGATTAAAGTTTCGGTATGTCAGGATCAGGTACGTTGGGTAACTCACGATGCAGGAACAAGAATTTATGTCAGGAACAGGTACATTGTGTAACTCACTCTGCATGAATAGGAACAAGATGTCAGGAACAAGAACTTATGTAAGGAACAGGAACATTGGGTAACTTACTCTGCAGGAACAAGAACTTATGTCAGGAATAGGTACATTGTGTAACTCACCCTGCAGGAATAAGAATTTATGTCAGGAACAGGTACATTGGGTTACTTACTCTGCAGGAACAAGAACTTATGTCAGGAACGGGAACATTGGGAAACGTACTCTGCAAGAACAAGAATTTATGGAAGGAACAGGAACATTGGGTAACTCGTTCTGCAGGAACAAGAACTTATGTCAGGAACAGGAACAATGGATAACTCATTCTGCAGGAACAAGAACTTATGAAAGGAACATGAAAGTTGGATAACTCATATCGCAGGAACAAGAACGTATGTTAGGAACAGGAACATTGGGAAATGTACTCTGCAAGAACAAGAACTTATGTCAGGAACAGGAACATTGGGTAACTCACTATGCAGGAACAAGAATTTATGTCAGGAACAGGTACATTGCGTAACTCACTCTGCAGGAATAAGAACTTATGCCCGGAACAGGAACAATGGATAACTCACTCTGCAGGAACAAGAACTTATGTCAGGAACAGGTACATTGGGTAACTCAATCAGCAGGAATAAAAACGTATGTCAGAAACATTAGATAACTCACTCTGCAGGAACAAGAACTTTAGGGCAGTCGATTGTCAGAGATGAGGACATTATTATTCTTTGAACCTAGATTCATGTTTCGGTATGTCAGGAACAGGAACGTTGGCTAACTCACTCTGCAGGAACAAGAACTTTATTGGAGTTGCTTGTCGGGGATGAGATGTTTGCTAAAGTCACCTGTCATGAACAAGCGCATTGCTAACATGTGAAGAAAAAAAATGCTTTGCTCAAGTTAGCCTGTCAGGAACAAGAACACGGGATACATTGTGGATGGTCAACAAACTGCCGCGGTTACGTCGGATTTGCACCGGCACGCTAACCGTTTCAAATTGTTTGATGATTCCTAGTGAAGACAAGCTAATGACCGCCCCCAACCATGGCGTCGCGTACTGTACTAAAAATGGCTGTAGATGCACAACAAGCTAACAAGCTAATGTTTTAGCAATAACGAGCCCGTCTTCCTAATGTCCACACTTTTGAGACAAAACTACTGTAACATTTCAGTTTCCTTTTTCATCCTTATTTTAAAAAAAAAAGACTAATCGTCCTCTTTGAGGGTTTGTTTTGTTTTGTTTTGTTTTGTTTTGTAAAAGAAACACTACAAGAGAAATAAATCCAAAAGTAGAGATGCCATATTGCTACCATGGATGTTTTTTGTGTGTGTGTGTGTGTGTGTGTGGTGTGCTAGCTAGCGTGTACGTTTGTCCATTTTGGATCATTACGCCGCAGAAGCCATGTTCGACTTTGTTCACCTTGCCAGTGTATCATTTACCAGACCGAGTGATTGCGTCAGCGTCTGAGATAATCGGATTTATTTCTTTATTTATTTTTAGCTTGATTGAACAACAAGCCTGTGAATAATCTGACACCGCATTCTGCATCCCAATTCTTTTGTTGACCAACCACTTTTTTTTAAATTGTTTTATTACACCCAGTTGTGTCTTACTGTGAAAGTCGGAACGGTCGCCCGGAGAAACAACATTCCGACTGACACCCCCCAAAAAAAAAAATGATGCAGGCACTTTTTAGCACAGATTTTTCATTGAAGCTTTGCTGAAATCCATCCACACATACTCATTGCTGATATTTACAGTCCATGAGATGATGACAATAACAACCTAAGCGTTCGTTCTTGGATTGAATAATATTAATTCAAGCTGTTTTCATAAAACGGCAAAACCCTTCACTAAATCACCATGGTGGGGTGAGGTTCAATTTGGATCGTTCGTACAACAGACATCTTAGGCAACATAGGCTTAGTTATGCTGATGAGGTGATACCAGAGCAAATGGGCCAATAAGGCCAGTCGTAGACCTCACACTCAGGTAGGACAATAGAAGTAATCAGTCAGGACGATAAAAGTAATCAGTGGAGGCGCAGGGAGTAGTCCTCTGCTCCCCGCAACCTGAGAGCAGGGACCAATCATAGCAGAGTCCGGCACCGCCACGTCTGGACAGTAGGGATATATATCCAGGGCCGAAACTACCAGCAAAAGATTTTAGTTTGCTGACGAAGCATCTTGGATAAGAACGAAACATCTGACACCTTCAAAGAAGTACAGATGACGGCTGACGAAACCTTTTCATCGATGGACCACTCCTGTATGACATTTATCACTCATATTTTTGCTATTTAGAAGAAAAAAAACAGTGCATGGTTTACTTGTGCTTTTTTTTGCTACCTGTACTCGTGTTGTTTGCCCTTTGTGTGCGTACATTGGCCGGCGGTCATTGATGATTAGCTCAACAACCCCCGCCTCCGCCGTGCGCTACCGCCAACCGCTTCACCTCGATCCTGATCTCCGTTGGCTGACACTCTTGGGCTCTTGATCATGGAGCCCCGAAAGGTAAGCTAGCATTCATTTTTAGCAAGCATCACTCTCTCTTCCAAATGGATTTATTTTCAGTTTGATCAAATGGGCGCAGGAGCTAACGGCCACCTTGGCGTTGGCCGTCTTCACCGCCGTTTTGGGCTCGCTGCAATACGGTTACAGCGTGGGAGTCATCAACGCCCCGCAACGGGTGAGTTGCGTTCGAGTCCATTCTCGGTTTGTTTCGGTGTGTTCCACAATTGTCACATTATGACTTAACTAGCTGGCTAGCTAGCTATCTATGCGCTGCCAAGAAGAACAGCTTCATGTCACAAAGAGGGTACAGAAAGAGCTGAAGAATGAATGACTCTCTGTGTTGTCATATTTGTTATTTATTTTTAATTTCATGTTACTTCCGGGTTGAGTGAGCGCTGGCGCATGTGGCTGCCGCTGCTCACCTGCAGAAAAAAATATCCTGCGACTATCAATACAATGTATTATTATTAGTAGTAGTAGTATTATTAACGTTCTTCTATTAGCCAAACGCATCAAACTGTTTTTTTTTTTTTTTTTTTTGGTCACTAATTTTAACTTTGGTCTGATGTTTAGCTAACCCTTAAAAATTTTTTTTTTGGTCTAATCCACAATTTTAACTTTTGGTCTTTGGTCAGACAACCCATCAAATGATTATTTTTTTCAGACCAAATTTAGCTTTGATGCTCGCTAATCCTTGAAATGCATTTTTTATTTATTTGTCTAGCTATCTACTTTATATTTCGACTGTATCTAGCTAGCTAGCAAACTAGCTATCTAACTATCTACCTAGCTAGCCATCTAACTATCTCGCGAGCTTGGTGTGTAAATATCTATGTACTGTATGTATGTAGCTAGCTTGCTATCTACTCTATCTACTGTATTTCTATATCTAGCTAGCTACCTGGCTATCTATCTACTGTATGTAGCTATCTATCTACTTTATCTACTCTAATCTATCTATCTATCTATCTATCTATCTATCTATCTATCTATCTATCTATCTATCTATCTAGCTACCTACTGTATCTATCTTGCTATCTATCTATCTACTGTATATCTATCTAACTAGCTGCCTGGCCAGCTATCTACTGTATCTCGCTAGCTAGATAGCTATTTACAGGTAACATCTGACTTATGACCAGCCCGACTTACGACCACCCGTACTTACGACCACGACCCCTAGACCCCATTTTTCAAATTTTAATTATACGCCTGGCACCGCTACGCGCTAGCAGGCCGGCATCGTGTACGACAATTTTGGCCAGCCAGCATCTCACACTCGCACAGCAATCGACCGTGTGATGGCACCAGAGTTTGCGAGTCATTTAGCCTCCGAGTCTCTATTCAACATTTTGAATGGATTTCGACTTACGACCATTTCGACTTACGACCGTTTGGTGGAAATGGAACTCGGTCGTAAGTCGGATGTTATCTTTATTTATTTATTTATTTATCTTTATGTTTATGAATTTATTTGTTTATTTTGCCTGACAGGTGATCGAGAGGCACTATGGCCGCTCGTTGGGCGTTTGGCCTGAGGAAGCCGACCGCATGTCGCTGAATGGAAGCCGCGCGGCGGATCGTGCGCAGGAACAGGTTCATCCGACCGTGATCATGTACTGGTCGCTGTCGGTGGCCATCTTCTCGGTCGGTGGCATGCTCTCCTCCTTCCTGGTGGGCTTTGTGGGAGACCTCAAAGGCAGGTGAGAAATCAACACGTGTCATGAAATTCACAAGTACTAGACTGGAAAACAAACGTTGCTAAAGTCACTTGCCGCTAACACATTTCGACCAATAGGGTGAAAGGAATGTTGGCCATCAACGTGCTGGCCGTGGCTGGCGGGCTCCTGATGGGACTGTGCAAGATGTGGAAGCCACACATCATGGTCATCGCCGGCCGCGCCATCATGGGCTTCTACTGCGGTGAGACGGACATTTTCCCTTGATTGATTGATTGATTGATTGATTGATTGATTGCATTCTATTTGTGATTGTATTTTATTTATTACAATACCTATGCTTGTCTGTGACTGGAAAGTGTCCTAATTATTATTATTATTATTATTGTTATTATTATTATATTATTGTTCCGGGGCCTCGAACAGGCTCTCAGCTCATTCGAGCAAGGTGAACTTCATTCTTCGGCTTTATTATTATTATTATTATTATTATTATTATTATTATTCGTAGTGGTAATAGTCGTAGTAGTAGTATTCGTAATAGTCGTAGTATTAGTAATAGTCGTAGTAGTAGTCGTAGTAGTAGTATTGTTATTGTTATTTTATTATTTTTATTATTATTATTATTTATTGACACAGATTTATTGAATTGTTCACATTTATTTATATTCGTTAATGTATTTATATGTATTAAAATGTTTATTTTCTGTGCATGTATTTACTTATTTATGTATTTATTTGGACAGCTTTATTTATATTTATTAATTTATTTATATTTATTAATGTATTTATTTTCTATACATTTATTTATTGGTATTTCATGTATTTATATCTATTTGTTTCTTTTAATTGCACGCATTTACTTATTTATTATTTGTACAGATTTATATTTATTACTTCTCTTAATATTCTATTTATTTATTTTTCATTACTGTATTTATTTGCATCTATTAATTTATTTATTTGTACAGATTTATGTCTATGTATTAATTAGTTTATATTTATTAATTAATTTATTTTCTGTACATTTATTTATTTATATTTTTTGTATTTATGTATTGATTTGTTTATATAGCGCTTTAACAACAGCTAAAGCTGTAACAAAGCAGGAGAAAAATATACGTGAAAAAACATTGCTAGAGGCAATGGCCAGCACTTTACCGGCACCCAAACAAGAAAAAACAAAACCTGAACAAATTCGGGAATGGCGCTCTACGTCATATTTTCAACTCCCGAATCAATTTGTCAACGGCAGTTAATGAGTTAATCTGCTCAAATGACACCTTCTTTATCCTCACACGACAACTCTATGCTCCATTCTGGTGACTGACGGACAGCGACCCGTTCAAAATTGCAACACGTGTGCGTTTTCAGGCTTGTCGTCCGGCCTGGTGCCCATGTACATCGGCGAGATCGCCCCAAAAGCTTACCGGGGGGCCCTGGGGACCCTGCACCAGCTAGCCATCGTCGTCGGCATCCTCATCAGCCAGGTAAACCTCCCTCGTACGCCACCGCCGGCGGCCCCTCGGCGTCAACGCCAGCTTACGTACCCGTCAGGTGATCGGCTTGGACTTCATCTTGGGGAACGACGCCACGTGGCCCCTTCTGCTGGCCTTGTCGGGGGCCCCCGCCGTCCTGCAGTCCCTCCTACTGCCTCTGTGTCCCGAAAGCCCCCGTTATCTCTACATCCTTCTGGGAAAGGAACGCGAGGCTGAGGAAAGTGCGTGACGAACACGGAGGGAATCTTTGCGGGCGCTTTACTTTGATTAAAGGACAACCGACACCATTTTTTTTGTTTCCTAACTGACATCAGAAAAACGTTGTATAGCATCGAAAATACTCAAAACACGCAGGCTGATCTTTTTAGTCAAATGCAAAACACTAATAAAAATGACTTCAAGTGGGCTGAAACTGCAAAAAATCGAAACCGGAAATGGCCAGTTTCAGAAGGTCCCGCCCCCATGTTCGTGACATCACGCCAAGACGTCCTGCATTGCTCTAGAATCAAAACAAAACAACTTCAGATTCGGAGAAGATGCTTTCTTGTTACTCATCCAGTGATGAATATGATTCAAATAGTTCTGAAGAGGAAAGCATACATGTTTGCAATCGTAGCACTAAAGAAAGAGGCAGAAAATGGCGACAAAGCTCCATGTAAGGCAGGGGTGTCAAAGTCATTTTTTGCCGCGGGCCACATTGTCGTTATGGTTTCCTCTCGAGGGCCGTTATGAATTTGGGGAAGCCATTAGAATGTTTAAATCCCTTCAAATATTACATATAGAGCACACAGCAAATTAATGAATAACTCGTTTTCAAATCTGAAGTCAAGAAAAATGACTTTTATTGTGGTTTACATCCAAAAATATGAAATTTTGGCTCAGATTTTAGCAATCATCATGGAATTTAACAAGTTTGATTTGCTTTCGCGGGCCGAAAAACATGATGTGGCGGGCCGGATTTGGCCCGCGGGCCTTGACTTTGACACCTGTGGTGTAAGGAATTAATCAGCCCGTTTTCACAGGCTGATTAATTCCTTACACTAAGCTTTGTCGCCCTCTTCTGCCTCTTTTTGGTGCTACACAAAGTTTTCAGACCAAACAAAGCATTGACGTGATGGAAGGACCGCTACAATGTGTCTTTTTTTTTTCGGTCAGGGGCATTCCTTTAGTGACGTCACGTACGGACTCGTCACCAACTCAAAAACAAGTCTTCCGGAATATTCAGCGCGAGTCATAAAACGTAAAATATAGCGAGCTATATGCGGTGGAATCTTATTAAAATACACTCAGTAGAAGTCATTTGAAGCCATTTTACAAATTATGGACACAACTTGTCCGGTGACGTCGGTTGTCCTTTAAACGTTTTTACAATGGTGGTCTGAAAGGAGTGCCGCTGTGGCAGGTCTGTACCGACTGAAAGGGGCGTACGACGCATCCGCCGATCTGGACGAGATGAGGCGGGAGAAGGAGGAGGCAGACAAGGCGCCTCGGGTGTCCATCTCGTCTCTGGTTGGTCTCCCACGCTGGAATTCGGACACGGGCTTTTTTCCCGCGTCGCTCTACACGACACGTCTCGTGCGTTTTGTCCTAAGATCTGCTCGGCGGCGTATCGGCGGCCGCTGGTGGTGGCCCTCGCGATGCACCTGTCTCAGCAGCTCTCGGGCATCAACGCGGTGAGTTGCGGGCAAAACGGCGTCAAATGTGCTTTTTCTTGAGCTTTTTATAAATGTATTTATTCATTTATCTGTTTATTTATTTGTGTATCTGTGTGTTTCATTATTTTTGTGTATTTTTTTGTATTTATTTATGTATTTATTCACTTATTTTTTCTGGCATTTATCTATTCATTTATGCATGTATATTTATTTGTTCATGTGTGTGTCTGTGCATTTATTTATTTATTCATTTGTTTGTTTACTTATTTGTTTCTTATATTTATTTACTTGTGTATTTGTCCGTTCATGTATTTGTATCATTATTTATTTACTTATGTATATGTATTGTATTTATTTATTTATCTGTTTATTTGTGTGTCTGTGTTTGTTTATTTATTCATTTATGCATGTGTATTTATTTATTTGTTCATTTGTGTATCTGTGCATTTATGTGTTCATTTATTTATTTACTTATTCGTTTACATATTTGTTTATTTATTTCTGAATATTTACATGTTTCTAGGTTGCTGAGTGTCGTCCGGTTTTTTTTTGTTTTTTGTTTTGTTTTCAAGAAGTGTCCTTTTTTTTCCTCCCAAGATCTTTTACTACTCCACGGCAATCTTCTCCCAAGCAGGCGTCAGTCAGCCGGCCTTTGCCACCATCGGCGTCGGCGCCATCAACACCATCTTCACCCTGGTGTCGGTCAGTCGCTTTCGTTTACTGACAGCCTGCTTACAAACTTGACTGCATTTTACACTACTTGACACTATTATTATTATTATTATTATTATTATTATTATTATTATTATTTTATAAGCACCTTTCAAAACTCAAGGGCATTTGACAGCATTATTATTATTATTATTATTATTATTATTATTATTATTATTATTCATAAGCGCCTTTCAAAACTCTCAAGGACAATTTTAAGCATTATTATTATTATTATTATTATTATTATTATTATTATTATTATTATTATTATTATTATTATTCATAAGCGCCTTTCAAAACTCTCAAGGACAATTTTAAGCATTATTATTATTATTAATTTATAAGCACCTTTCAAAACTCAAGGGCATTTGACAGCATTATTATTATTATTATTATTATTATTATTATTATTATTATTATTCATAAGCGCCTTTCAAAACTCTCAAGGACAATTTTAAGCATTATTATTATTATTAATTTATAAGCACCTTTCAAAACTCCCAAGGGCATTTGACAGCATTATTATTATTCATAAGCGCCTTTCAAAACTCTCAAGGATACTTTTAAGAATTATTATTATTATTATTATTATTTATAAGCGCCTTTCAAAACTCTCAAGGGCATTTGACAGCATTATTATTATTATTCATTAGCGCCTTTGAAAACTCTCAAGGACACTTTGAAGCATTATTATTATTATTATATTTTTTATTATTGTTATTATTCATTTATTTATTTTCAAAACTCCCAAGGGCATTTGACAGCATTATTATTATTAGTCATAAGCGCCTTTCAAAACTCTCAAGGACACTTTGAAGCATTATTATTATTATTATTATTATTATTATTATTATTATTATTATTATGATGGAAAGTTGTTTGGATGACATGCGTGAAGTAAAAGTCGCTATTTGTGCACTCCAGGTAGCGCTGGTGGACCGAGCCGGCAGGCGCACGCTAACGCTAGCCGGGCTGGGCGGCATGTGCTTGTGCGCCGCGGCCATGACGGTCGGCCTCAAGTTCCAGGTTTGTCCCCGTCTGTCCTTTTGGAAGACACTCGGAGACAATCCCAGCGAGTTCCTCTTTCCTTTTTGTAGAGCTCGTACGACTGGATGAGCTACGTTAGCATGTCGGCCATCTTTCTTTTCGTGGCTTTCTTTGAAATCGGGCCCGGTCCCATCCCGTGGTTCATCGTGGCCGAGTTATTCAGCCAGGGCCCCCGACCGGCGGCCATCGCCCTCGCCGGCTGCTGCAATTGGACCAGCAATTTCGTCGTGGCCATGACCTTTTCCTACATCCAGGTACAATTCATCTTGTATCACGTGTTGTTTTTAGTCCTTTTTCAATGTGGCTAATACTTGCTAGCGCTAACACATCGAGAGTATGTAACCGTACCCCGTTTGGACTGGTCAGAACTGGCTGGGCGCGTACGTCTTCGTCTTGTTTGCCGCGCTACTTTTTGGCTTCGCCGCCTTCACGTACCTCCGAGTGCCCGAGACCAAAGGCAAAAGCTTCGAGGAGATCGCCGAGCTTTTCCAAAAAGGCGGCAAAAAGGCGCCGACCCACGCCAAGGGCGACGACGTGGAATTGCAGCGACTCAAAATGGACGCGCACGCTTGAGGCCACCACCCTACACCCTCCCACCACCACCACCCACTTCCACCCATACGCCGGTTAGTCACCCGGTTAGTCACCTGGTGAGTCACAACTTTATTTTCATAACAATGAGGGGAGGGGACGTTTTGATTGTAACACTGAAAAATCATCGAGGTATGTTTAAAAAAACAAACAACAGGAAAACTGTATTTTAAACCCAACAAAAATATGAATAAATAAATAAATACATAAATAAATAGATAAATAAATAAATAGATACATAAATAGAAATACATACAGAAATACACACAGAAATACATACAGAAATACAGTAAGGTCTCGTTATATCGATATTGTCGGGAGTCGGAAAAAATATCGATATAACCAGACTATCGATATATCCGTTCATAGAAATAGTATCGTAATAAGCAGTATTATCGATATAACCGATATCAATATAACGAGACTTTACTGTACATACATACAGAAATACATACAGAAATACACACATACAGAAATACACATACAGAAATACACACGTACAGAAATACCGAAAATAAATACATGCACGCATGAATTAATGAACAATCGATAAATAAAATAAATAAAATAAATAAATACATAAATACAATTCCCTCCAGCGCCCCCTGGAGGGTAACATTTGATCATTTGAGAGGAGTCTCCCAACAATCGACTTTGGGAGGGGGTGTGGAGGGGGATTATCTGTCAGTATTATTGTTTTTGCTTTTAACTCATTCACTGCCAGATGATGTGCTGGAATTCCAGGACCCATAGAATGGAAACATTTAGGACTACATAAACATTCAATCCAGCGTAAAAAAAAACCTGAGACTGTCTTCTTTCATTAGCAAAAAAAGAGTTAATTCCTAAGTTATATGGTTCTGGAGTTATCGGACCTTGAAATGAGGGGCGATGTCCAAAATACAGTGCAATACATACATATCGCTTTATATAGCGCTTTAACAACAGCTGAAGCTATAACAAAGCGCTAACATGAAAAAAGAGAAATGCTGCCCCCTTGTGGAAGGGAAAACATTGCCAGAGGTCTTGCCAGCGCTTTATCAGCACCCAAGAATGAAAAAAACAAACTACCAAACAAATTCGGGAATGGTGCTCTACGTCATATTTTCAAAAAAAATGCGTCCATATTTGTTATTGTCTCAGTGTGACTTGTTCGAAAAATGCCAATTTTGTTTTTAATTCATTTTATTCTTGTGACAATGCGACGTTTTTTGTCTTGTTCTGGTACTTGTCATAATGTTATGAATTTTCTTGTTGCGCTCTTTTTGTGTGTGCGCATCATAATCATAATAATAATAATAATAATAATAATAATAATAATAATAATAATGCATTTCATTGAAAGCGCCTTTCAAAACTCTCAAGGTCACTTTACAGTCACAGGATAAGTTTTTCTGTGGGTGAGCAGCGGCAGCCACACGCGCTAGCGTTCACTCAACCCGGAAGTTCATAGATGGAAAGCTAACCAGCCATCTAGTAAATAGTTAATAGATACCCAATAGATAGCTAGCTAGATAACTAGCCACTAGATAGCTCCATAGCTAATAGCTAGCGAGCTAGATAGTTAGCTAATTGGCTAATACACTGAATGTCACCATTAAATACACAGATAAAAAGCTAGCGAGCCAGCTAGTAGATAGCTAATAGATAGCCAACAGATAACTAGCCACTTAGATAGATATGTAGCTAATAGATAGCTAGCTAGTATACTGAATGTCACTAATTAGATAAATAAACAAAAACAATAATTATAATAATAATAAGATGACGGCGCGAGTGTGGCTGCCTTTCCAGCAGTTCCTGTATTTTGTTTTTCTACTTCTTTCTTTCCTTTCCTCTTCCTTTTATAACTTTGCGTGTATTTTATGCCTTTTTCTTTGTCGTCGGTCATATTTTTCCCCCCTCAACTCATAATAACTTTGTACTTGGTAATATTTTGACTAAATTGGCACGTGATTTTCAAAAGTTAAGTCTTGTCCATTTTTTTTTTCTTACATTGTGACTTTATTCATTATATTCATAATTTGGGGAATTATTTCCTCCTTACTCTGATGATATAAATATTCTTTACCATATATTGATATATATGATAATCCATGCTTGGGAATTCCTTCATGACATATTTACTGTACGCGCTCTGCATTTACTTCAGTATTACATTTTTTTTGTGAGTATTAAACTGTAAGGTTGCTAAAATGATTTCTTTTAATTGACATTTAATTGTGACATCACTACCTCATTGTGAGAGTTGTCTTGTGTTGTTTAATGCACACAAACCAGTGTTTAAATTACAAAAGAAATTAAATAAAGGCATGGACAATATGTGAAATGTATACTTGTAATTTATTCCATTTTTCAAAGCATGTATAAACATTGACTGCTACCGACCAAAAGAAGGGTTTAAAACAAACAACAAAACAACTACGTTCATTGCCATTCATTATTTAATGAGGGGAGAACTTATATAACATACATTCCGACACAGCGAAAGAAACGCAACAAATATTAAATGACTCTTAAAGGACAACCGACGTCTCCGGACAAGTTGTGTCCATAATTTGTAAAATGGCTTCAAATGACTTTTACTGAGCATATTTGACAAAGATTCCACCGCATATAGCTAGATTTTATGTTTTAAGACTCACGCTGAATATTCCGGAAGTCTTGTTTTTGAGTTGGTGACGAGTCCTCACCCTACGTCACTGAAGGAACGCCCCTGACCGAAAAAAGGACACATTGTAGCAGTCCTTCAATCACGTCAATGCATTTTGCTGTACTTGTTTGGTCTTCATTAAATTAATCAGCCTGTGGAAATGGGCTGATTAATTCCTTACACGGAGCTTTGTCGCCCTCTTCTGCCTCTTTTTGGTGCAACACGAAGTTTTCAGACCAAACAAGTCGTCATTTTCTGCCTCTTTTTAGTGCTACATTCCCCCCCCTCATTGCCTCAAAATGGCACAAAATAAATTCTTTAATTGATTGCAAACATGTATGCTTTCCTCTTCAGAAGTATTTGAATCATATTCATAACTGGATGAGTAACAAGAAATCATATTCTCCCAATCTGAAGCCATTGTTTTGATTCCCCAGCAAGGCAAGACGTATTAGGGTGACGCCACGAACATGGGGGCGGGACCTTCTGAAACTGGCCATTTCCGGTTTCATTTTGAAGTAGTTTTGGGACACTTTAAGTCATTTTTATTAGTGTTTTTCATTTGACTAAAAATATCAGCCTGCGTGTTTTGGGTATTTTAGCTGCTATAAAACGTTTTTCTGATGTCAGTTAGGAGACAAAAAAAAGGTGTGGGTTGTCCTTTAAAACGTCTTCGCCATACTTTTTTGTCACCTGCCCAAATATGGTCACGAGGTCTCCTGTAAGCAGAGATTTTTCGGCTCCGCCCCTTCCACGCTGATCACGTGAGCGCTTACCTGCACTTCCGCCATACAAAAACTTTAGCTGAGCGGAGCCGCGCTCCCTTTTTGTTTTTGGCGTCTGCAGGTCATCAAGGTAAGGTCACGTCGTGTCACGATCCACTCCGAAAGGAGACGTAATCGTTCTTATCTGCGAATTTTAAACCAGAGAGCGATACCGTGACGTGTTAATGAGTAACTTGGAATATTAAAAGGCTCCATTTTGGCGAAACCTGGCTGTGGGCTAATGTTTAGCAACTTGTGTCAAGTCTGTTGGGTGTGGGCCACCTGAACAAGGCGGCGAATGTTCGTTCGATTGTCATTTTTGTTAATGACTAGCTCACCAATCAAAACTATATATTGTTTAAATTATAAACGTACCTCTATCGATCTGTGCTGTTTCCATCAACAAACATAGTATCTTTGATGAAAGACTCAAAATGACGTTTTTTTTCACGCATACTTTCTCGAAGATGAAGAGCATCGACGATGGTGTCAGGTTACACACATCGGCACAAATTTAAAGAGAAAAAAATCCAACTTATTAATGAAACGTTTGTTGTTTTTATTACATTAAAGCAAACATGGAAAGTTTAATATGAGTGGACAGACATTTTGTCTCTTTAGATGACAAAAAAAAAACGAGAGCAATGCGTCATGTTGGTCCGGGGGCTATTACCACGAAATACGATTTTATTCAATGAAAAGTATATTAATTTAAATATATTTCCACGCAATTTAATACATGTTCATGTCGGTATAGCCCAATAAAAGTGGGGCATACGCGTGACGCACACAGACCGTGTTGCTTTTTTATTTTTATTTTTTAAATAGCTAATTTACTCTTCACTTTTTTCGTGTTAAAAGAGAATTATCGCGCGTCACAGCACCAACAAAGCCTTCATATAAGACACAAGAGCCCTTTTTTAATTAAAAAAAAATGTATATATACATAAAAGAGGTGCGTCGTTCCTGATGGGCAGGTGACGTCACACAATGGACGTGGCAGCCATTTTGACAGCCTGCATTAGCCCCGCCCCTTCAATTGTACTCAGATATCAAAGGAAGTAAAAATGGAATTATAAAAAATCGATTACTATTTCACTGCACGGAAGGTTTTAAAACTTTTGCAGTCATATTTGTATGACATAGTTGTATTTCATGTATATAAAGTGTGTGTTCAAATGTATTTTTATTCAAATGTGTATTTATATGTATATATAGATTCATATTTTTATGTATATCGTTCACTGAAATGTGGCCTTACCATTTTCAAAGTAAAAAAATGTGCATTTATCTTTTTAATGAATCATTTAGATTCATTTCATGTTATCTGAACAACAAAGTACTATATGTTTATTCTCTCATGTCATTAACATTTTTGGATCTGTGGAATCGAATTTATAATAATAATCATAATAATAATACATTTCATTTATAAGCGCCTTTCAAAACTCTCAAGGACACCTTACATTTACAGTCACAGGATAAGTTTTTCTGTGGGTGAGCAGCGGCAGCCACATGCGCCAGCGTTCACTCAACCCGGAATAACTCAAATAGGTACGAGTTAGCTAGCTAGCTAATCGCTAACTAATAGATAGTTATCTTGCTAGATAGCTAACAGATAGCAAATAGATAGCTAGGTAGCCAGCGAGGTAGCCAGCTAGATAGCTAGCGAGATTTTTTCTTGCTTGAAAAAATAAAATAAAACAAAATGGACTTCTATGACCCAACTGTTTAGTTGTGTTTATTAAAAAGAAAATCTACCATCTGTTATATATGCTAATGTTGCTTTGCTTTTAACGTTTTTTTTTATTCTTTTATTTTTTTTTTTTTGTCTTTGGAATGGATTCCTCCCAAAAAGAGTTTCAACTGCATTTACAGAACTTGTAGAATAAATTTTTCTGTTAGGTTTGAATTGGTCAAAATAGCTTAATAGCTATCTATTAGCCAGCTAGCTCGCTTTCCATCTATTTGAGTTACTTCCGGGTTGAGCGAACGCTGGCTACGCTGACGTAACCTTGAGAGTTTTGAAAGGCGCTTATAAATGAAAGGTATTATTATTATGATGATCAACTATTTCTTTCAAATCACGACACAAGTTAGCTTGCCTCATTAGCTTGCCTCATTTGCCTGATTTGACGTGTCTTGAAAAAGATCGCCCGTTGTATCCTCGCAGCGCAGGATTAAGCATGGCAGAGGAGAATTTTCATAGTGGGGATTCCGGGGCGTCCGACACGTACCCCATGCAGGCCTCAGCCCTGAGGAAGAACGGCCATGTCATGCTTAAGGGGCGCCCATGTAAGATTGTCGACATGTCTACCTCCAAGACTGGCAAGCACGGGCATGCCAAGGTAAAGCAACACTTTCAAATGTGATCCGTCCCACACATTTAGTGGAAAATGTGCTCAGCTAATACAGTGATACCTCGGTTTACAAACCCCTTGGCTTAAGAACTTTTTGGTTTACCAACGTTAAATTTCTGTACATTTTACCTTGGCATACAAACTATTTTGCGGAATACACACGGAGCGCCACAATGAGTGATGTGTCGTTGGCGAACGAGCCCGTTCTCCTCACAAGGAAATGGCAGCCGACTTTTTTTTCCCTCTATTCCCGCCCCCAGTCTTCGGTTAAAGCCACGTGATTGGTCAAGAACACAGCAGTGAGGGGAGGTGGTTTAAACATTAAAGAGACAGGCAGACGACAGAGAGAGAGTGACAAAATGGATCAAAAACTGAAATTTTGACTCGTTTCCACTTTGATAGTTCAAAGGCAGAGTGTAGACTGCAAGGTTAAAATATCCCATCAATCAGGCTCCACAAATAACCCGCACAAGCCATCTGTACAATTTGAAGAGAACACCCAAGCAAGGGAACCAGCTATTAATGAAGTTTCTAGTGTGTCTTCCTGCATCTGTTGCTACACTTGATGCAAAAAGCTATCAACCCAGCTAAACAGAACACAATTGATGAGGAACTAGGTAAGATTATGGCAGAGAAAGCACCTACAAGGGATCATTCCGCAAGATGGTGAAAGAAGAAGGCTACGTTCCTCATCGAGTCTTTAATGCTGATGAAAGCGGCCACTCCATTCCATCAAGCCATCAACGACCATCACAAGGTCAATAAAACCACTTTATTATACTGTACTGTTTATTTCTTTAATTATAATACCAGAGCACATTTATTATTCATAAAATAAGGTATAGTGTGTGTAGTTTTAAGGCTTAGAAAATTGTTTTATGGGGATCTGGGAACGGATTATTCTCATTTTAATAGTTTCTTATGGGAAATTAATTTTTAGGATACACACTTTTCGCCTTACACACTGTCTGGGAACCAATTATGTTCGTAAACCAATGTATCACCGTCCTTAAAAAATCTAATAAATGGCTGTATTTATTTATTATTATTTTTTTCTAGGTCCACCTTGTTGGCCTTGACATTTTCACTGGCAAGAAGTATGAAGATATTTGCCCGTCAACTCATAACATGAACGTCCCGCATGTGAAGAGAAAAGATTACCAGGTGAGATCATGGCTCGGTTCCATATTGGCGTACCAAACCAAGACATTTATTTCTTTATTTCCAATGTTGGTGATTGATTTTCGTTTGTTTGTTAGCTTGTTTGAACTGCGCACGTTTTTCCCTGTTTTTAAAATGCCGTTTGCGTTAACGCCCATGTCGAGAACGCAATGTTCACGTTTGGAAACTTACAAAGCCTGTTTGGCCAATGAACCTGAGTGACGAGTTCTCCATTCATACGGCTCCCATCGCCACTTCTACTCTTTAGTTTAATATGCGTACACCGTGCGCGCTTGGCACTGCACTGCCCCTAGGTGGCCATGGAGTGTATTGCAGGAACATCCTGGATGTATTTTTTTAAAATAAGTTATACAGTGACACCTCGGTTTTCGACCATGATCCGTTTCGGAAACCTGTTCGAAAACCGATTTGTTCAAAAACCGAAACAGCACTTTCCATTAAAATCAATGTAAAAAATCTTAATCCGTTCAAAGTCTAGAAAACAACTTTTTAACTATTTCATCGCATAAACCGGATAAAAGCTTAATAATAGAGCAGGTCAAACTTTTATTTTCACCAATTTTAACATCAACATTAACATCTGTACATAAAAATCTCTCTGTCTTTCTGCCACGGTGCGTGTTGGCACCTATCCCAGCCGTCTTTGGGCAAACACAGGTCACACTAACTTTTCAAACCATCCTCTGCTTGCTTTAAAATCATAGATTTTAATCATAAATCATAGATTTTAAAGCAAGAGATCTTAACCAAATATGTCAGCATTTTTGCAAAAATAAAACAATATTAATGCGTCAGTCACAATGAGACAATGACTAAGACATCTAAGGAAGTAACGTATAAGGAAGCACAGGGTAGTCGAGTGATGCATTCAGGTGCATACCGGGGCATAAAAAATAGGACATTTTTGGGTAGTCGAGTGATGCATTCAGGTGCATACCGGGGCATAAAAAATAGGACATTTTTGGTTGAAACCCAAATGGAATGAGAACCGAGATGTTCGAAAACCCAGGTTTGACTGTATTGTCGTGTTGCTTTGTAGTTTATTTTCTGCTTGTTTGTGATTCCTATATTCATCAAAATGGTTGGAATTCCAAAATTATATGGGTCTGGAGTTATCTCAGCTTGAAATGTATTTATTTTGATTTATTTGTATTATTTTTTTTTGTGCACATTTATTTATTTATCCATTCTCAGCACGTTATATTTTTAGTTTTCCTTATCAAAGTGCACATTTTTCTCATATTTTAACAAAAGATATATTTTTATCACGCAGCATTATCCCCTTTTGTTTCAGTGTAATTTTTTTTTTTTAATTTTAACTAATTAACAGCAAAAAATATGTCCGCTCCAGTGCCAGGGTTTTTGTCATCTTCGCTCAAATTGCATGACCCACAGAATATTGCATTTTAGGACTACACAAACATTCAATTCAGCGTTAGAAACTTTAGAATTGCTTCTTTCATCAGAGTTAATTCCTAAATTATATGGGTCTGGAGTTATCTGAGCTTGAAATGAGGGCAGATATCCAAAATACAATACAATATTGGTTTATATAGCGCTGTAACAACAACTGAAGCTTGAACAAAGCGCTAACATGGGAAAAAAGGGAACTGCTGCCCCCTTGTGGAGAAGAAATTACCTAGCCAGAGGTCTGAATAGCGCTAGAAAAAACCCAAAACCCGAATAAATTCGAGAATGGCAAAGAATGAGTTAGTTGAAATGATTTTGGTCCATCTTCAGCGTGTACGTGTACATGAATTTGCTTAGGTCATAGGTAACAGTGATGGTTTTTTGAGCCTGATGGACGACGCCGCGGATACCAGAGATGACCTGAAATTGCCGGATGGCGATTTGGGGAGAGACATTGAGAAGAAAATAGACGCTGACGAGAATTTTTATGTAAGTTTTGCCCCTTTTTTTTTTTTAAGAAAAAAAAAAAACATTTTTAATGGCCCGTAGGTGACATTGCATGATTGATCGTGAACCAAAATCTGATGATGATTATTTTTTTTTTTCTTTCTCTCTCGAGGTCACCGTGTTGAAGGCTTTAGGTGAAGAGACGGTCGTCGGCATGAAGGCGCAGGTCAATTAAGCTGAGCACCCCCTTTTTTTTTTTGCTGCTACGCTGCCTGCCTCTCATCGCAGATTTCAGCCTCGTACGAACGAGCCTGTCGGCCCCGTCGCGTCACCTCAGGTGCAGCCGGATTAAGGGCAGTTCTGGTTGATTATTTGGTTTTAGTTTACCATCTTTGAACCCCACCTTACTTGCTCTTCAGTGACTGGCAATCAATGAAGTTAGCATCAAATTTCATCCAACGCGGGGTTTTATTATTGCCTATCTGGATTATTCCTTAGGGTAAATAAATAAAATAATAATAATATAAATAATTTCTTCACACAACTTCTCAGAAAAAAAAAAATAATAATTCGCACATGCGTGTATGTAAACGAAAAAAAAAAATCATTAAAAAATAATTGATATTTATGGGCCGGGCATACATGCGTGTAAGTGAACTAATCAAACAAATAATAATTCATCGATATTTCTGGACTGTTCATACATGCGTGTATGTAAACAAATAAAAAAAATCATTAAAAAATAATTGATATTTATGGGCCAGGCATACATGCGTGTAAGTGAACTAATCAAACAAATAATAATTCATCGATATTTCTGGACTGTTCATACATGCGTGTATGTAAACAAATAAAAAAAATCATTAAAAAAATAATTGATATTTATGGGCCAGGCATACATGCGTGTAAGTGAACTAATCAAACAAATAATAATTTATTGATATTTATGGACTGTTCATACATGCGTGTATGTAAACGAATAAAAAAAATCATTAAAAAATAATTAATTGATATTCATGGGCCGGGCATACATGCGTGTAAGTGAACTAATCAAAAAATAGTCATAATTCATCGATATTTATGGACTCTTCATACATGCATGTAAGTGAACTAATCATAAAAATAATAATTCAGCGATATTCATGGAGAGTTCATACATGCGTGCATGTGAACTAATCAAAATAATAATTAATATTTATGGACTGTTCATCCGTGCGTGTAAGGGAATTAATAAAAAAAAGTAATTGAAAAAAATAATTGATATTTATGTACTGTTCATGTACATGCGTGAAAGTGAACTCATCAAAATAATAATAATAATTGATTGATATTTATGGGATGTTCATCCATGCGTGTAAGCGAACTCATCAAAAAAAAATCTTCAAATTAGTTAACTGTCAGGCCAAACCACTAATTAAAAAAAATATTTTATAAAAATATCATTCTAATTATTATTTTCATTTCCTTTAAAAATAATATAGACATTTAAAACTAGTCATTCGCTTCCATTCATTTGTGAAAGCTGCACAGTTTGGCCGCGTTTAAGACCACTCCTTCCTTTTTTTTGGGGGGGGGGGGGCGGCGACAAGCGCTTACAAGTTATTGTTATCGTCCTAATTTCGCATTTTGAAAAGTTTTGGGAGCACAATTAATGATATGTGCGGGTATTTTGCAGACGTTTTAAAATGGTGGGTGGAGGATGTTGTAGGTAGAAAACTTTTGGGGGGGTGTCCTTTTAATACTTGCGCCTTTTTTTCTTTTACCCGTGCGGTGGTGTTGCATAGTTATCGGACTTTGGCTGAATGTTTACATTTCTGTGGTTGGAACGCGAGTGGTAGATAATCTTTTCTTGACCAACTGCCAATCAACCCCCTTCAACTTAAAGGACAACCGACGTCTCCGGACAAGTTGTGTCCGTAATTTGTAAGATGGCTTCAAATGACATCTACTGAGCGTATTTTACTAAGATTCCAGCGCATATAGCTATATTTTACCTTTTAACACACGCGCTGAATATTCCGGAAGTCTTGTTTTTGAGTTGGTGATGAGTCCGTACGTGACGTCACTGAAGGAACGCCCCTGACCGAAAAAAAAGGACACATTGTAGCAGTCCTTCCATCACGTCAATGCTTGTTTGGTCTGGAAACGTCATGTTGCACCCAAAAGCTGCCAGTAGAGGGCGACCAAGCTCCATATCAGGAATTTATCAGCCTGTGGAAACGGGTTGATTAATTCCTCATAGGGAGCTTGGTCGCCATTTTCTGTCTGTTTTCTGGGACGCTACATTGCAGTCCAGATGCCTCAAAATGACACGGAAGGACTTCTTTAATCAATTGCAAACAACATTCGCAGCTCAATTTTTTGCAGATTTTGGACACTTTAAGTCATTTTTATTGGTGTTTTGCATTTGAATAAAAATATCATTTTGGGTCTTTTAGATGCTATAAAACGTTTTTCTGATGTCAGTTAAGAAACAAAAAAGTGACGTCGGTTGTCCTTTAATGTTGTGTGTAAAATAGACTATTTAAAGTAAAACGGAAAAACATATATTCTTCACTTTTTTACATGTAATCAACTATCGGTTCATTTTACATATTCGTAAAGATGTTTATACAGGATTTGTTTTTTTTTTTTGCAAGGACGAGGCATTTCAGATTGGATACATAATACAACAAAATTTTAGCCACACTGTCATCTGACCAACAATGTGGCTCAGGTCGCATCCATTGATACAAAGGAAATGCAGGAATTGAACAAACTACGCTACCAAGTGAAAATGATATTATTATTTTTTTACATTGGATATGCACGTTACAGAAGAGGCGTCGCTAAAAAGAGCATAATTTTCTCATTTAAAACAGACACTTAAAAAAAAAAGCTTTTCTGTGAAATACAATTAAACTAACATCTATTCTATTAAATAAAATTAAACTAACATTTTTGAAATTTATTTAAAAAAAGCACAGAGGCATGCAAAACTCGATTTAAATTTGTAATTAATTCTCCCCCAAAAAAATTACATTTGGCGATTACATTGTTTTCTCATGAAAAAAAATACACACAAAAAACTTTTATATTTTATTTTGAAAAATGCGTTTTTTAAATCTCCATCGAAAATACACTAAACTATATAAAATTAGCGCTGATTTAAATTTGCTGTTAACCAAATAGAACCAAAAATTCCCAATTTTTTGTCATCTTGTTAATGATTGAGATACATCACAAATAAAATAACAAAAATCCATAAAATTATATTACAAAAAAATCCAGTACCTACCAATTCACATACACATCTCAAAACAAGATGACGAGAAAATTGGGAATAAAATGAACATTTTTTAAATTTATTTTTAAAGAATTATTTAAAAAAAAGCACTGAGGCATACAAAAGTCGATTTACATTTTTAATTAATTCTAAAAAAATAATTATATTTGGCGATTACTGTGTTTTCTCATTAAAAAAAAATACACACAAAAAACGGATTTTTTTATTTTATTTTGAAAAATACGTTTTTTAAATCCACCAAAAATACACTGAAGCATATAAAACTAGTGCTGATTTAAATTTGCTGTTAACCAGATAGAACCCAAAAATTAAAATTCCCAATTTTCTTGTTAATGATTGGGATACATCATCACAAATAAAATAACAAAAATCCATCAAATTATATCAAAAAACAATTCCAGTCCATACCAATTCTTATACACATCTCAAAACAAGATGAAAAAGGAAATTGACATTTTTTGGTTCTATCTGGTTAAGAGCAAATTTAAATTGGTGTTAGTTTTGATTGCCTCAATGTATTTTCGGTGCCGATATTAAAAACTGGTCTTTCAAAATAAAATTAAAAATCAGTTTTTTGTGTGTGTGCATTGTTTTTTAATGACGCCTTTGCCTGGATATGCCGTGATATTTTCCCCTCACCTGACGTGCCTCGAAGGCTCCAAAAAAAAAAAAAAAAAGTGGGGGCCACTGGTGGAATGCGCTTTTTCAGTTCCTGCCGCTCCAGTTAGCGCAACCTGATCTCTTGCTAGCCTCTGGGCCTCAACTGTGCCCGATTTAAGGTCAGAACCGTTTTTATGCAAATCAGGTGGCATGTAAAACCGCAGATTCTTCCCCACAAAAAAACAAAAAACAAAAACGTTTCGTCCATGCATCAAACATGATTTGGGTCTTTGTACCCCGCAAGTTTATCGTTTGCATTCAGTCATGAGCGTTTGTTTTATAGGCCACCATTTTCTCAGGGCTTTGTGTTAATTTGTTAGGCTGCAGTCCATTTTATTTCTATTTCTTTTTTTTTCTTTTTTTTTTTTGTCAAAGGCAATTATTATACTTGTATATCAGACATTGGATTGCATAGCATTGATTTAATCTGTGCCTCTACTTTTTTTTTTTTTTTTTTACTGTACGTTTAATATTAAATTTTCCCAAATCGGTTCGTTACGTCTGCATGCAAATGTATATTTGTTATTTTATTCACAACTGTTATTGGTCAAAATGGTTTTTCTCTGGAAATGTGACTGAGTGTTTATGAAAAAAAATAATCTAAAGTGTACTTCATTGTGGGAAAAAAATAAAGCTTGATAATTACAATGACTTAAAAAAAATATATTTTGTTCCCTCCCCATAAAATGTAAAGGATTAGTTGGTAAAATAGCTAATAGATAGCTAATTTAAGCTGAAACTGCACAAACAAAATATTTCATTTCAATTTCAAACTATAAATGTTTTTTTGGTCAGAAAAACTCATTTGCTGCTCGTGTAAAAAAACTATTAGCTAGCTAGCTAACTTTCTACCTATTTGAGTTATTCAACTATCGAGCTAACTATGAGTTATCTATTAGCTAGCTAGCTAACTATCGAAAGTTATTCCGGGTTGAGTGAACGCTGGCGCATGTGGCTGCCGCTGCTCACCCGCAGAAAAACATCCGGTGACTGCAAAGTGACATTGAGTTTTTAATGGTGCTTATAAATGAAATGTATTATTATTGTATTGTTATTATTATTATACTATCATTGTTATTATACTATTATTAAATTATGATTATTATTATAAAAGGGTGCGTTCATACGGTTGTCCGCCAGGTGGCAGCAAACGCAAGCTTTCGCCTGACTTCTACTATGACGTCATTTCGGACCTTTAGCACCAATCTAACGGAAGCGCGGAACAACACGACTAAACATTGTTTCAAGCTTTTAAACTCAAAACAATTGGCCTTTTCGTGACATTTTATGGAGAATTGTTGACTGTTTTGTTTCCGCAGCACAGTGAAGGCCCCTAGATGGGCTTTAGAGTTTTGAAAGGCGCTTATAAATGAAATGTATGCTGATTATTTTATTTTATTTTTTTTGACAAGGGGAGTCGCTTTGACGTCTCCCGACGTCATCGGTTGACAATTATTTGATGGGAACGGGAGGGGTGTGTGTCACGTTGTAATATTTCCGAGGATTCGTCCGTCTATCAAATATCCGGGATGTTTGTGGGGGTGTTGACGTTACATAAGTGTTTGACTGGAAGCTCGACGGTGCTTCACTTCCCACCCGTTGACGGCAGTTTTATCATTTCGTGTGGAATTGCATAAAAATAGCATTGTTCTCCCCCCTCCGTTCTCAATCTTACTCCACACTCGACCGTGTTAAGAAAATCGTAAAATATTTGGAATTCATTGAGAGTACGTATCTGATTATTTTTTTTTTTCGGTTTCCGGTGATGATGACGTCACCAGCGAGTCAGGCTAACGAAAATGTTTGATTTTACATGAATGTCAATACACGACGTCACAAACGCGACTCATTCGTAAAACGACTTTATGGTCAAAGAATGACTTTAATTTTTCTCAAAATGTTTTTTTTTGTTGTATTCTTAATAATAATATGTCATTATTTAATTTTTAATGTAAATTAATTTAAATTAGATATCAAGTAGACCGGATGAACTTGATACAACTAATACATGTCATTTCTAAGCGCATTTCAAAACTCTCAAGGTCACTTTACAGTCACGGGATAAGTTTTTCTGTGGGTGAGCAGCGGCAGCCACATGCGCCAGCGTTCACTAAACCCGGAAGTAACCCAAATAGGTAGAAAGCTAGCTGGCTAATAGCTAGCTTGCTGGTTGCGTTAGGTTCATTCTGTCTCCTTATTATCTGTTACAAATTAGCTAGACAGCTTAGCTAATCGATAGATACCTAGATAGCCAGCTAGATATCAAATAGCTAGCTCTATATGTTATCATTCCACAAAAATATACATTTTAAGGCCGTCAACTGCTGCGTGACGCCAACTTGCTAGCTAGCTAATAGCTACAGTCATAATAATAATACATTTCATTCATTAGCACCTTTCAAAACGCCCAAGGTCACATGTATTTCTAAAAAAAAAGGGGTTTTGCTGAACAGCTAGCTAAAATGGCTATGTAGTAAGCTAATTCTTGTCAAGCTAGCAGTACTTAACTTCATGTATCTGTCTGTCTAGTTAGTCAATTCACGTCTTTCTAAAAAAAGTTGTTTTGCTCAACAGCTAGCTAAAACGGCTATCTAGTAAGCTAATTCTTGTCACGCTAACAATACTTAACATCATGTATTTGTCTATCTGGTTAGGAGATGCATGTATTTCTAAAAAAAAAAAAAGTTGTTTGCTCAACAGCTAGCTAAAATGGCTATCTAGTAAGCTACATCATGTTACATGTCATTGTTTCATTTTCTGCTTTCCCACTAAAAACAAAGACAACTCAGAGGAATGTTGAAAGAACAGCTGTCATCATTTTCCCAAAAAAGCGTCCAATCAGCTTTCCTCCCACACTTTCCAGCATGACCGTCACACTCACTCATCTCGCGGAAATTAAAAAAAAAAAAAAAGAAATGCCTTATCGCCTATTTCAACAATGTTGTTTCACGTTTTGCGCTAGCAATGTCAAGGACGTGCTAATCCAGACGCTTTGGCGCGACTGAGTCGTTACGAAGGAGACCAAAGTTCCCTCGTCGGCCCTTTCAGGTCGCTGTCGGCTTGCCAAAACCACGTCAGCGTAACAATCAAACCGTTGCTGTGAACGTAAAAGAAGTTTTTGGAGACGCTACTAGCATTTCTGAGAACCAAGGCTATCGTCTAAACTTGTAAAGCTAATCAAATGACAGTCTTCAAAAATGGATACTGCATATTTCTCGACAAGGCTTCATGGTTGTTGGTCTCTGTGTGCATTGCTATCTATTTGAGTTACTTCCGGGTTGAGTGATTATTAGCTAACTCTTATCTAGCTAGCTTTCTATCTATTTGAGTTACTTACAGGTTGAGTGATTATTAGCTAACTCTTAGCTAGCTACCTGGCTTTCTATCCATTTGAGTTACTTCTGGGTTGAGTGATTATTAGCTAACTCTTAGCTAGCTAACTAGCTTTCTATCTATTTGAGTTACCTTACCTACCTCTATTTGAGTTACCGCTGCTCACCCGCAGAAAAACTGATCCTGTGACTGGAAAGTGACCTTGAGAGTTTTGAAAGGCGCTTAGAAATTAAATGTATTATTATTGCGATTGGCTGGCGACCGGTTCAGGGTGCCCCCCCAACTACTGCCTGTTGGATGTCTGGGATGGGCTCCAGGACCTCCTGCGACCCTTGTGAGAATGTGGGTGGGAAAGTGTGTGTATGTGTTTAATGCGGTGCACATGTTGGCCAAATGTGTTTGTGGATGCAGGAGGACTGGGAGCGGCTAGCAAAACAGCGAGGGCCGGGATCCGCTCAGGGGGCGCTAGTGGAATTGGCGTTACTCACTCGAGGGTTTTGTGGGGGTGCGCGTGACCCCAACGGCAACTTCAAAAACGCCAACCTTCCCATGAGCTGATTTCAGGCTCATCCAAAGCCCAATTTGATGAGATTTACCTATCTAGCTATCTATTATAACATATATAACAACTATCTATTTACAAAGCTATCTAGCTAACTAGATAGCTTTCTTTCTTGCTATCTTGCTTGCTTGCTAGCTAGCTTGCTATCTTGCTTGCTTGCTAGCTTGGTATCAGGCAAGCAATCTAGCTGGCTGTCTATCTAGCTCGCTAGATAGCTAGCTTGCGAGATAGTTATCTAGCTAGTTTCTATCTAGTTATCTATCTAGTTTAGTTATCTAGCTATCTAAAATAGATAGAAAGCTAGCTAGCTAGCTAATGGATATGTAATCGATAGCCAGATAGCCGACAGCTTGACAGCTAGACAGTTTACAGCCAGTCAGCTAGACAGCTAATACCTAGCTACCTAGCTAATAGATAGCAAATAGTTAATAGATAGATAGTTTACAGCCAGTCAGCTAGACAGCTAGATAGCTAGCTATCTTGCTATCTTGCTACCTTGCTATCTTGCTGGCTTGCTAGGTTGCTTTCTTGCTGTCTTGCTATCAGGCAAGCGATCTAGCTAGCTACCTATCTCGCTAACTGGCTAGCAATCTGGCAAACTATCTGGCTAGCTATCTGGCTAAGAAATTAGCAGCTGCTTAATATACAAGAAACTTATTTACATGGACACCTGCTGGAATTTGTCCCGCTCGTGCGCGTTGGAAGCAGGAAGTCGTTTGACCTTCCGTTCCATTTGAAAACATGTTTTTCACGACCGTGTGTGTCTGAAAGAGCGAATGAGCAAGAATGTTTGCAGCACAAGGTGTACACCCACACACACACACACACACACACACACACACACCCGCGCGCACACCCACACAACAGTGGTCTTGCTTATCTTGGCCCGTTGGCTTGTTTTCCCGCCCTTCATCCTTCAGTCCCGGCTGGATGCCTCTTCTAATGAAGGTCAAAGGTCAAGAAGCACGGCACCTCGGCCACAACACGCTCACGCCGAGTTGCCGTTTTAAGACACCTTCTGTTGAAGGGGAATCCCATTAGACGTGAAATAATAAGAAGAAGAATACATTTGATTTCCAAGCTCTCAAGGTCACTTCACGATTAAGTTTTTCTGCAGGTGAGCAGCGGCAGCCACACGCGCCAGATAGAAAGCTAGCTAGCTAATGGATAGCTCATAAATAGGTAATAGATACCCAGATAGCCAACAGCTAGCCAGCTAGACAGTTCACAGCCTGTCAGCTAGACAGCTAATAGCTAGCTAGCGAGCTAATAGATAGCAAATAGTTAATGGATAGCCAGCTAGCCAGTCAGCTAGACAGCTAATAGCTAGCGAGTGAAAAAAAAAAAGATCAAATAAAACAAATGTTTGATTTTGTTATTTCCAGAATCAAACATTTGCTCCCATTGATTTCAGCTCAGTCTGGATGACTCCAGCGGACACTTCCTGTCGCCCCTCGCCGTCACTCGACCCCATGTTTGGATACGTTAATCACTTCCTGCCGTATAATTCAATAAGTTGCTCGGCTACCGCCCTTGATTAGATTTGTCAAAACGCATCTGCACTCAGTTTTCAAAAGGTGAAGCAGCGCCTGTTTTTGTTGTTCTTTTTCCGAGGGGGTGGTTGTAAGTATGTGCAGCTGTGACAACCACCAAACATTACCGCCATTTTTAAAAAGAACGAAATAACCTGTAATATTCCCTAGAAACTTCATTTCAATCGAAGTTGTGCGACACCTGCTTGTTATACGCTTTGGCCTACAGGGGGCGGTACAATACGGATATGGGAGAATACAGTACAGTACATGGAGATGATGACAATTTTTCAGGACCATTCGACGTTTTTTGTTGTGTTAAATTCATCCTGTCTACTTGATATCTAATTTACAACAGATTCTTTTCTTACAGACGATGTTTTTTAGGTGTTTAATTACCTGACACGAAACATGTCAGGTAAACACTGTCTGTAAGAAAATAATCTGTTGTAAATTAAAAATGTCTTTTGTTTTTGTGCTCTAATATTTCTTGCTCAGTTTTGTGACAGCAACGTTATTTAACTGCCTATCTATTAGTTATACGGCTACCTAGCTAGCTGTCTAACTATTAGCTATCTATTATCTAGCTAGCGTTCTATCTATTTGAGTTACTTCCGGGTTGAATGAAGGCTAGCGCGTGTGGCTGCCCCTGCTCACCCACAGAAAAACTTACCCTGTGACTGAAAAGTGACCTTGAGAGAGACAGCTCGCGCTGTGAATGTCAAATGAGCCAATCTGTGTACAAAAAATCATTAGCATTAGTGTCGTCAGGCAAATTCTTTCGTCATTCCAATTAAAAAAAACGGGGAACGTTTTATATTCCGTAATAAATTATACAAGTGGAGATCATCTTGGGCACACACAGAGTGCGGTGAGCGCGCCTTCATCCCCCTGCGAAGGGTCAGCTATGCCCCATGGGCCGGTGACCACATCAGACAGCAAAGCATTATGGGTAGTGGCACTCAAGTCGAGCGTCTGTCTCTCCGCCGTGGGCGCGTCGGAGCTCGCCAGGTCACGACGCTCCATTTGTCACGCGACCTTTAGCACGTCGCCGCCGTCGTGAGAGGAAGCGCGGGAATATTTGGTTTTAGGATGCTAACATGCTACGTGACCATTAGCATTGGAAGTCATTGATTTTTGTTTTTTTTTTTAATTAGCTACCTCTAATTGCAAAAATATTTTGGTTTACTCCTAATTGGGTGTGATTATTTTATATACTTATAAAATTATGTGCAAAATGAAACAGTTGTTAATTGCAATATATTTTTCTTCTTGACTGTGTATGTCATTATACATCAATCAAATCAAAATGTCAGCGGCGACCCGCCAACTTCCTTACTTATGACCTATAGCATCCCTTCGGCAGGCTATATGTTGCTACAGTTGCCACGGCAACCTTGTGTCATTGATCCGATTTCAATCCTAAAATGGCCGCTGCGATGTTGTGGTATGCTTTGGGTTAGGGCTGTTCATTTGCTTCTCTATACAGGTAACATCGGACTTACGACCGAGTTCCGTTCCGACCAAACGGTCGTAAGTTGAAATGGTCGTAAGTCGAAATCCATTCAAAATGTTGAATTGAGACTCGGAGGCTAAATGACACGCAAACACTGGTGCCATCACGCGGTCAATTGCTGTGCCAGCGTGAGATGCTGGCTGGCCAAAATTGTTGTCCGCCTTGCCGGCCTGCTAGCGCGTTGCGGCGCCAGGCGTAGTGTATCTACCGCAGTCCATTTTTCATTGAAAATTCTGCACTCCTTATGTACTTTTCTCCGTGGTTGAAAGAGCACCACTCTGCCCCTAGTGGACAGTCCTTGAATTGCACCTCATTAAAAATATGAATTCCGTGTGATTCGTGCCTTTTTTTTCACTTTTAAATTATCCTGCGGGCCTGATTAAACCTCCTTGGGGGCCAGTTCCGGCCCGCGGGCTGTATGTTTGACACCCATGCTTTAGACTGTCGTTCTCTTTCTCTAGGAGTCACTCTGGTACATCGAAACACATGACACAGGAAGTGGAAGTGATCATGACAAAACATTATAAATGAAGTATTGAAGATGATTTTTAGAAAAACACGTTTCGAGGTTCGCATAGAAACGTTAAACACTTTCACAGAACAACAAGACCAAATCAAATTATATTTTTGTTGTCATGGCAACCGATGACAATATACCCGCCAGTTACACGTAGAATATAAAAAAAAGGGTCTGGAGGTCATGGTCGTAAGTACGGGTGGTTGTAAGTTGAGCCGGTTGTAAGTCAGATGTTACCTGTATTTGGTGTTGTTGCCAGGAGTTTGTTGAATGAATAAAGATAAATTAAAAAAACAACAACTTTATAGATGTTTTTTTTTTTATGTATTTATTTTTTTATTCTTAGCTCGTACACCTCGTTCCAGATCTGCTCCGCCATTGGTCATTTTTCTTCCTTTGACCCTGGCCCCTCCCTTTCCGCAAAGTTTCTCTTCAAATCGTTGTGGATGTCGTTCCGCGCGACCAAAACAAACGGCGCGGTCGCACGTTAATGTCTTTTTGAGGAATCACATGATCACGCTAATTGTTTGTGGCGGATGAAAAAAACGAAGAAAACTCCACGTGCGCAGCTTCGTGAATGATTGAAAGCTTTTTTTTTGCATCATCCTCCCTCCCTCCCTCCCTCCCTCCCTCCCTGCCGTTCCCTCCCCCTGCCTCCCTCCCCTCTCCTCTATCCCGTAGATGCTGCTACTGATGCGGGCATCGTCGCATCCAGCCATTCCGCAGTGAGTCCTCCTCTCTTCCTCCACCATCTTCTCTTTACTTTTTTTATTTACCTTCAACAACCCCCCCCCCCTCAACTCCCCTACCTCACTCCCCCCCCCCATTTTCCCCTCTTTTGTTGTGCACTCCACCCGGTTGACAACACGTCAGGGGAAACGGCGGAAGGTGATGCTGCAGCGTGCGTGTTGCCTTCCTCCTTCTCACCAGTGGCAGTACCAGCGAAGTATCACCTTGACCGGGCAGGAGGCTCAGAGAGGCGCCGTTGACGGAGGGGAGGAATCTTTTTTTTTTTTTTTTTAAACAAGCGGGTGAGTTGAATCGACGTCGCGATCCGTCAATCTATCGATGGCGTCGTTCCGGCACCCACGTGACATCGTATGTCACAGTGCAGAAGTGGGCTAATCCCTTATGGCATGGCCTCGTATCTCTCTCTCTCTCTCTCTCTCTCTCTCTCTCTCTCTCTCTCTCTCTCTCTCTCTCTCTCTCTCTCTCTCTCTCTCTATCTCGCTCGCTGTGTGTAGACGTGTGCAGGGTGCCCCCCCTCCTTACCCAACATCCCCCCCACCGTCCCCCCCCCCGAAACGCCACAGGTGCTTCATCAAACTAAATTAGGAGTAAATAAATGATAAAGGCAAGGTTTTGAATTAGAATTTCAACTTTCCACGCCCTCAAATATGCATTCATTCAAGCCATAATGCCATGGTTGGGGTTTCAAAAGAAGTTTGTGATTATTATTATTATTATTATTATGAGCAGGTAGTAGTAGTAGTAGTAGTAGCGGTGGTAGTAGTCGTAGTAGTAGTAGTGATAGCGGTGGTGGTAATAGTAGTAGCAGTAGTAGCAGTAGCAGTAGCGGTGGCAGTAGTAGTAGGAGCTGTAGTAGTAATAGTAGTAGTAGTAGTAGCGGTGGTAGTAGTCGTAGTAGTGATAGTGGTGGTGGTAGTAGTAGTAGCAGTAGTAGTAGTAGTAGCAGTAGTGGTGGCAGTAGTAGTAGGAGCTGTAGTAGTATTAGTAATAGTAGTAGTAGTGGTAGTAGTGGTGGTGGTAGCGATGGCAGTAGTAGTAGTATGAGCTCTGTAGTAGTAGTAGTAGTAGTAGTAGTAGTGTAGTAGTAGTAGTAGTAGTAATAGTAGTAGTAGTGGTACCAGTAGCAATTGCGGTAGCGGTGGTAGTATAGTAATAGAAGTAGCAGTAGTAGCAGTAGTAGCAGCACTAGTAGTATGAGCAGTATCAGTCGCGGTAGTGGTGGTAGTAGTTGTAGTAGTAGTAGTAGCGATAGTGGTGGTGGTAGGAGTAGTATCAGTAGCGGTAGCGGTGGCAGTAGTAGTAGGAGCTCTGTAGTAGTAGTAGTAGTGGTAGCAGTAGCGGTAGCAGTCGCAGTAGGGGTGGTAGTAGTAGTAGTAGAAGTAGCAGTAGTAGCAGCAGTAGTAGTAGCAGTAGTAGTATGAGCAGTAGCAGTCGCAGTAGTGGTGGTAGTAGTCGTAGTAGTAGTAGTAGTAGCGATAGCGGTGATGGTAGGAGTAGTAGCAGTAGCGGTGACAGTAGTAGTAGGAGCTGTCGTAGTAGTAGTAACAGTAGTAGTAGTGGTAGTAGTAGTGGTGGTGGCAGTAGTAGTAGGAGCTGTAGTAGTAGTAGTAGTAGTAGTAATAGTAGTCGTAGGGGTAGCAGTAGCGGTATCAGTCGCGGTAGCGTTGGTAGTAGTAGTAACAGAAGTAGCAGTAGTAGCAGTAGCGGTAGCGGTAGTAATAGTAGTAGTCGTAGTATTAGCAGTAGTCTCATGATCGCGTGTTCACGTCCACGCGGACGCTGTGTGTGTGCGTGTGTGTGTGTGTGTGTGTGTGCGTCTGTTTCTATGGCTCTGCGTGTACATGCGTGCGTATTTGAACAGTCCCACGTGGGCCAAACGAGGCGAAACACAAAAGGCTCGGCAGGTGTTCCATCTGCTTGCCGCTTTGCCAACGGTGGAGATAAAAAGGTTGGCCTCGCTTCCAGCCAAAAGGGCCGAATGGGGGGCTGGATGAGGTTGGGGGGTATTATGTCCAAAACGCAAACAAACAGGCCACTTCCAAGGAAGGCACAAAAGCCTCGTACCACACACACACACACACACACACACACACACACACACACACACACACACACACACAGCGTCCGCGTGGACGTGAACACGCGATCATGAGACGTGACTGCCTGCCCTGATGGTGACCTGTGATTGCTTAGGTTGCCAGGGAATGGTTGCCCCCGTGTCCAAAATAAATCTAGAAAGTAAATAAATAACAAAATAAATAGACGACTACATGGATGACTAAATAGATGATGAAATAAATAGCTCAATAGTCACATTAATAAATGAATAAATACACACATAAAAAAATTGATGAGTAAATAAATAAATAAATAGATACATAATAAATACATGAACGAATACACACATACAGTCAATACATAAATAATTAAATACATAAATAAATAGCTAAACTAAAATAAAACTAAATAAATAAAATGACCCAGGCCATGTCTAAATAAATAACACAATAAGTAAAAAAATAAATAAATAAAAAGGCAAATAAATAAATAAATACATAAATAAAGAGGCGAATAAATAGGTGAATAAATAAATGTATAATTAAAGAAAATAAATACATAAATAGATGATTAAGTAAATAACTCAATAGTTGCATAAATACATAAATAAATAAATAAATTCATACATACATAAATAAAATAAATGACTCAATAAATATATACATAAAAATAAATAAATAAAAGAATACATACACAAATACATAAATAAATAGATAAAGAAAATAAATAAATAGGTAAATAAATAGCTATGTTTAACTAACTAACTAACTAAGTAACTAAGTAAAAAAAGTATCAAACTGACAGACCTTTTTCCTTAAAAAAACCGCCACCTAAACACCAAAATGTGTGTTACTTTGTGTGTTATCTAATTACCCAAGTACCAAAATTTGGGTCGGTCTATAAGACCACAAAACAACCCTGAAAATGCCTTTTTTTTCTCTGCACAGCATGAATGACTTTTGTACCATTTTTTTTTTTTTTTAGATTATTTCTCACCATGTGGGGACCAAAAACTCCAGTGACCACATCTTCAGATTAACCCCAGACTGACCCCCAACCATCAAAGAAAACCACCCAAAAATTCTTCCCTGGACTCTGAAGCGTCCCGATGAGTGGCCTGGCAGCCAAGTTGGATCCCCGGCGGGTCCAATGGGGTGCCATGTGGCACACCTTTACGTCCCGCGTCCTGAGAACCAAGCCCGTGGAGTCCATGTTGGACTCGGCCATGTCGGGAACGGGTCCCCACGGCACCCGGCTGGCCCGCGTGCTGTCCACCGTGGACTTGGTGTCGCTCGGGGTGGGCAGCTGCGTGGGCACGGGAATGTACGTGGTGTCGGGTCTGGTGGCCAAAGAGATGGCCGGGCCCGGCGTCATCGTGTCCTTCATCATCGCCGCCGTGGCCTCCATTTTGTCAGGTCAGGGAATCTTTTCATTCATTCATTCATTCATTCATTTATATGTCCAGCCACCCATCCATTCATCCCTCCTACCCCAACCCATCAATCCAACCATTCATCCACTTTAACCAACCCATCCATTCAAACATTCATCCATCCATCCATCCATCCAACCCTCCAATCTTCCATCCATCCAATCATCCTTCCATCCATTCATCCACCCAACTATCCATCCAACCCTCCAATCTTCCATCCATCCATCCAATCTTCCATCCATCCAACCAGCCTTCAATCCATCCAACCAACCATCCAATCTTTCATCGATCATCCATCCATCCTTCCAACCATCCATCAAACTCCATCCATCCAACCACCCTTCTAACCATCCATCCATCCAACCAGCCATTCTTCCATCCAACTAGCCTTCAATCCATCCATCCAACCACCCATCCAATCTTTTATCCATCAACAATCCATCCATCCTTCCAACCACCCATCAAACTCCATCCATGCATCCATCCAACTATCCAATCTTTCATCCATCCAACCATTCTTCCGTCCATCAACCATCCAACCATCCTTCCAACCACCCATCCAACTCCATCCAACCATCCTTCCAACCACCCATCCATCCAACCATCCAATATTCCATCCATCTAACCATCGTTCCATCCATCCTTCCAACCATCCATCCACCCAACTGTATCCCTCCAACCATCCATCCTACCTCATCCATCCAACCATCCAATCTTCCAACCATCCAACCGTCCTTACAACAATCCATCCATCATTCAACCATCCATCAACCATCCACCTTTCATCCATCCAACCAACCAAGTCATTCATCCATCCAACCATCAATCCAACCACCCATATATTTATTGATGTATTGACATATTAATGTTAAAATATTGCGTCCTTGTTTTGTTTGTTTTGGCTTTTCTCTGACTACTGCGTGCGGCAGGAGTGTGTTACGCCGAGTTTGGCGTGCGCGTACCAAAGACCACCGGCTCGGCCTACACGTACAGCTACGTGACGGTGGGCGAGTGCGTGGCCTTTTTCATCGGCTGGAACCTGATCCTGGAGTACCTGATCGGCACGGCGGCGGGCGCCTCGGCGCTCAGCAGCATGGCCGACTCGCTGGCCAATCACAGCATCAGCGACTTCATGACCAGGCACGTCGGAACGCTCAATGGCTTTGGTGAGTCATACTTTGATGGTTAGAAAAGAGTCGCCATCATTCCTCCGATGGTGGGGAGCGGTTGGTGCTTTTTAATTACAATAGTGAAGGATAGCTGCCATGTGGCGCTCCGGTCGCCTGGCAACACGACGATCGCATCACCCGAGCCGCGCCGCCGTCGCTCCCTTCGTTCACGCCATTGCTCGCCCGCCGCAAGCGTCGATGGTAAAACGCTGGTACACATAAAGTAGCAAAGTTTGGCCGAAAGGAATTCGTATTTTCTAATCCAGCAAGGCTATTTATTTAGTTGTGTTTGTTGATTTCTTTATTTCTCAATTTATTAATTTATTTGTGTTGGGTGATTTAGTTATTTTTCAATTTGTGTTTGTTGATTTATTTATTTATCAATGTATTTATTTATTTGTGTTTATTGATTTATTTATTTATCAATTTATTAATTTATTTGTGTTGGTTGATTTATTTATTTTTTTAATTTGTGTTTGTTGATTTATTTATTTATCAATGTATTTATTTATTTGTGTTTATTTATTTATCAATTTATGTATTTATAATTTATTTATTTGTGTTTGTTGATTTATTTATTTATCAATTTATTTATCATTTATTTATTTGTGTTTGTTGATTTATTTATTTCTCAATTTATTAATTTATTTGTGTTGGGTGATTTAGTTATTTTTCAATTTGTGTTTGTTGATTTATTTATTTATCAATGTATTTATTTATTTGTGTTGGTTGATTTCTTTATTTCTCAATTTATTAATTTATTTGTGTTGGTTGATTTATTTATTTTTTTAATTTGTGTTTGTTGATTTATTTATTTATCAATGTATTTATTTATTTGTGTTTATTGATTTATTTATTTATCAATTTATGTAGTTATAATTTATTTATTTGTGTTTGTTGATTTATTTATTGATCCATTTATTTATTTAGCATTTATTTATTTGCTTATTTATTTATGGATTTATTTATTTATTCATTCGTTCATTTATTTATGTATTTATTTATATTTATTTATTTATTCGTTTATTTATTTATGTATTTCTTTCTTTCTTTAATTTAATGTTATTTATATGTTTACATTTATGTATTTATTGATGTGTTTGTTCATTTATTTACCAATTTCTTTATTTATTTATTCATATATTTGTTTACTTATTTATTTATTTATTTATTTATGTGTTTGTTGATTTATTTACGAATTTATTTATTTATTCATTCATTTATTTGTGTATCTAATTCTTTATTTATTTTATATGTATTTATTTATTTATTTATATTTATTTTTTAAATGAATTAATTGATTTCAAAAGATGCTAACAACTAAATGGCTCCAATATGTTTTATTAGATACAAACCTTTGAAATTTTGCCACATATTTTATCTTTGATTTGCTTTTGTGGGCCATTCAAAAGGATGTGATGGGCCACATTTGGCCCGCTAGCCTCGAGTTTGAAACCATGCTTGAAATGTGTCTTTTGACCAAAGCCCTTTTCTTTAAGGGTCGTTCTCGTTGCTTCCTATTTTGGGGTGTCACAAAAGTGACTATTTAAACAAATTTTCTTCATTAGTTGTTTAATCTCACCTGCACCCAAAAGATATTTTTTTCCACTTTTTGGTCAATAACTGATGTTTTGGGTGAAACGAACGATGCAGAAGCATCAGTAGCGCATTTTTTTTTAGGACAGCAACAGGGCCGTCCGTGGCTGTTTATTTGACTCATTAGTTAGTTTGTTTTTGGGTGCAGGTAAAGGAGAGCAGTCGTATCCGGACCTGCTGGCCCTGCTAATCGCGCTACTGGTGACGGTGGTCGTAGCGCTCGGAGTGAAAAACTCTGTGGGCTTGAACAACGTGCTAAACGTCATCAACCTGCTAGTGTGGCTCTTCTTAATGGTGGCCGGCCTCTTCTTCGTCAGTGGCGACAACTGGGAACACGGAAGATTCCTGCCTTTCGGCTGGTCGGGGGTACGTCAAAACACAGCTGGGGCTAGCACGGACATACAGTGAAACCTCGGTGGCTTACGAACTTTTCGGTTTACGAACGTTACGTTTATGAACATTTTACCTTGGCATACGAACTATTTTTCCGAGGTATCACTGTATATGCTATTTTTACTGTCATTTTAATTTGTCAGTTTTCCAATATAACATACAGTGAGACCTCAACTTACGAACTTAATTGGTTCCCAGACAGAGTGTGTAAGGCGAAAAGTGTGTATCTTAAAAAGAAATTTCCCATAGGAAACCATTAAAATGGGAATAATCCGTTCCCGGGTTTCCATAAAATATATGTTTCAACTAAATAAGCCTTAAAACTACACACAACATACCTTATTCTATGTATAATAAATGTGCTATTGTATTGCAATGAAAGAAATACACCGTATTGTATCATAAAGTCACTTTATTTACATTTGTGATGGTCATTTATGGCTTGATGGAATAGCGTTGGAGGTCGAAGGTCAAAGGGAATTGCTGTTTGGAAAGAGAGGCGCATAACATGACGACTGTAATTAAAGAAATAAACTGTGCTGTAAAATAAAGTTTTATTTCCCTTTTTGATGGTCGTTGATGGCTTGTGGAAGGAGAGTCACCTTCTATAAGGACTGTTGGTAACTTAACCTCTGGTGCTGTTCGGTCGTGTGCTTCCGCCGAAGATCACTCCGCCAGCCGTGGTGGGTGTGTATTATGAAAATAGTGCTTATTATAAGGTTTCATTTTCTGAAATTTGAAGTTTGTAAGACAAAAAGTTTGTAAGTTGAGGTCTCACTGTACTTGTTTTGTTGCCATTATTTTATTTTGAAGGGCAGATTAAAAGTGACTGATAATGGGAAAAAAGTACATGATACAAAATACATCACATAAAAAAACATATTATGTGTATATTGAATGTTGTTTTGTGTTGCGTCGCAGGTGATGCAAGGCGCCGCCACGTGCTTCTACGCCTTCATCGGCTTCGACATCATCGCCACGACGGGCGAGGAAGCCAAAAGTCCCAACACGTCCATCCCGTACGCCATCACCGCCTCGCTGGTCACGTGTCTCACGGCCTACGTGTCGGTAGGTTGCCGGGGAAACCGCACACCTACAGCCTCCCGGGAGCCGCGCGCTAACTAGCCGCATCTTATTTGTGAGTCGGACATGTTGGATGACGGTTGCCAGGGGCGACGGCCGCCTCTGAAGACGACGGACGGAGATTCCCGCGGTGGCGGAATGCGGTTGTTCTCCGTTGTCGTAGCGTGTTAGCGTGATTTCAAGGGGTGGAGCTACACGCGGCCGGCCCCCTCGACCCATTCTATTTGGGAATTGGAAATCTGACAAAGAGCAAAATTCCCGAATTTTTTCAGGTTTTGTTTTGTCATGCTTGGGCGCCGAAGCGCTGGTCAGACCTCTGGCAATGTTTTTCCCTTCCATAAGGTGGCAGCATTTTCTTTTTTTTCCCTGTTAGCGCTTTGTTACAGCTTCCAGCTGTTGTTAAAGCGCTACATCTGCAGCTATTTAGCTAGCTAGCTTTTAGCTATCTGGCTAGCTAGCTAGCTATTAGCTATCTATTATTGATAGCTGATTATGTTGTGGGTCAGTTTTACCTGTATGTGAAAATCCACACACACAGTAATAATAGATAACATCAAGTAGCTAGCTTTCTATCTGTCTATTTGAGTTACTTCCGGGTTGAGCGAACGCTGGCGCGTGTCACTGCCGCTGCTCACCCACAGAAAAACTTGAAATGTATTATTATTATTATTATTATTATTATTATTATTATTATTATTATTATTATTATTATTATATACCAATATGTATGCGATGTATTTTGTATATCTGCCCCCATTTCAAGCTCAGATAACTCCAGACCCATATCATTTAGGAATTAACTCTTTTTTTTTTCCTGATGAAAGAAGAAAGTCTAAGGTTTTTAGCGCTGCGTTGAATGTTTAAATCGTCCTAAACCCCAATATTCTATGTGTCCTGGAATTCAAGTGACAATGACAAAAACCCTGGCACTGGAGCGGTGACATTTTTGCACATCATCTGGCAGCGAATGAGTTAAAATCCGAGTTCACGCTGTGGTTTCGCCGGCAGGTGTCCGTCATCCTGACCCTGATGGTCCCCTCCGAGCAGATCGACGCCGACGCCCCTCTGATGGAGATGTTCGCCGCGCACGGTTGCATGTTCGCCAAGTACATCGTGGCGGTGGGATCCATCGCCGGGTTAACCGTTTCGCTGCTGGGTTCGCTTTTCCCGATGCCCCGCGTCATCTACGCCATGGCGGGCGACGGCCTGCTCTTCAAGTCAGTTCCCCGTCTGGGTTTGAATTTTTTTTTTTTTTTTTGGGGGGGGAGGGCAGTTCTCGTACTGCACTCACGGAATCATCATGACATTTTATTACAAAATAAGATTCAAAAAATAAATGACGCTATTTTCTGCATGATAAGGCGCACCTAAAAGAACGCTGTCGGCAGCCACACGCGCCAGCGTGTGACCTTGAGAGTTTTGAAAGGTGCTTAGAAATGAAATGTATTATTATATTATTCTTATAAATATATAATTCAATGAAGGTGCGCCTTATATTAAAAAAACGGTAATTAAAAAAAAACTCCATATAGGCGGTGCGTTTAGGGACCACTGGGAATTTTGGGAGTTTCCCAATCGGTCAAAACTCCTTCCCGACCCTACATGACGAAATGCTAACATTCCAATCGATATAGCAAATTTAAAAATAGGCGAACTGTTAGCATTGAAACCCCACCAAGGTCAAAACGAAGCTCCTCAACTCACGTCAACACAGTTCACTTCCTTAGCAGCAAGACGCTACAAAAGGTTGTCGCAGCGCTACTTTTGTTCCCAAAATGACACCCTAGCATAATTCCCCGTCATCTCAAGTCACTACAGAAACGACTAGAGGAAGCTCCTCCATCCACTTCAACATAGTTCATTGCCACCAGGTGGGCGCCTCCATTGACCTTAGCAACCTTCCTGAGCACCAAGATGGAAATCATGGAAAATGATACCTTTCCTGCGGAATATTTGGCGAGTGTCCGCTTGCGTGTGATTGGTCGCAGGTTCTTGGCCCACGTTTCTTCGTACACAGAGACCCCCGCCGTGGCGTGCGTGGTGTCGGGCTTCCTGGCTGCGCTTTTGTCCCTCCTGGTCAGCCTTCGAGATCTCATCGAGATGATGTCCATCGGGACACTGCTGGCGTACACTCTGGTGAGGACGAGTCCAAAATACTCTCCGGATTGTCACTCCCGATTCCTTTTTTTTTTCCTGAACGCAACTTATAGCCGCTTTGCCATTGGCTACTATCGATCGTCATCCTGGCATCTCATTGGCTAAGAGGTCGATCGAATCTGTCCTCAGTCGCCCAAAGGAAAATGGCGTTGAGACTCGACGTGTTAAATGTCGCGTTTAATTTTGCACTATTCGAATCGGCTGTCGGTGAAAAAATATATATTCGAATCGTGCTAGCGTTAGCTTAGCATGTGTGCTTGACGTGACCGGATTACACACCGCATTCTCCACTTTTGATTTTAGCTGACCTTTTAAATTGACTTTAAGAAAGGGAAATTCTGCCCCCTCCTGGAAGGGGAAAAAAACATTGCCAGAGGTCTGCCCTGCGCTTTATCGGCACCCAAACAAATTCGGGAATGGCGCTCTACGTCATGTTTTCAATTCCCGAATAAATTGGTGAATTGCAGTAAATGGGTTAAGGTACAAATAGTCTTGCGACGTCTAGGTCAGAAATGCTAACAAAGATAGTGTGAGCTAAGGTTAGCATAGCCTCATTAGCCACGTCCAAACAAATTCGGGAATGGCGCTCTACGTCATGTTTTCAATTCCCGAATAAATTGGTGAATTGCAGTAAATGGGTTAAGGTACAAATAGTCTTGCGACGTCTAGGTCAGAAATGCTAACAAAGATAGTGTGAGCTAAGGTTAGCATAGCCTCATTAGCCACGTTTAACGTTGATTGCTCCTTCCCGCCGTTTAGCATTTACACTCGCCTCTTGGCTGAAAAAAAATTCACCACCATAGAAACTGTTTCTACTCGCGCAGGTTAGCCTCTGCGTGCTACTGCTACGTTACCAGCCCGAGGGCGACATCCACGGCCTGGTCAACTTCCTGTCCGAGGAACAGAAGGCCAAAAAGAAGGAAGGCGTCCTGGCCGAGTGCGAGAAAGACGTCGGCTCGCCCAATCGCGACGACGCCGACGACACCACTAACACGTGCGGCGCTAAAAACCTGCCCTCGCTGGGCGACAACGAGATGCTAATCGGCAAAGCCGATAAGAACGCCTACGCCGCCGGTCACCCCAACTACGGCACGGTGGACATGGGCAGCGGCATCGAGGCCGACCAATCGGAGGGCGGAGCTACGCGGCGACTGAAAAAACTACTGGGGCCTCGCTACTACACCCTGAGGATCCGATTGGGACTCCCGGGGAAGATGGACCGGCCCACCGCCGCCACGGGGAAGACCGTCACCGTTTGTGTCGTGCTGCTTTTTATTTTCATGCTGGCTTTCTGCTCCTTTATCATATTTGGTGAGTGTTTTTATCATCATCATAATCATAATCATAATCATAATCATAATAATAATAATAATAATAATAATAATAATACATTTGATTTATAAACACCTTTCAAAACTCTCAAGGTCACTTTACAGTCACAGGATCGGTTTTTCTGTGGGTGAGCAGCGGCAGCCACACGCGCCAGCGTTCACTCAACCCCAAAGTAACTCAAATAGATCAAGTTAGCTAGGTAGCTATCTATTAGTTGTCTATTAGTTGTCTGTTAAACTAAATAACAAATAATATGACATACGTGTTGTCATATTATTTGTTAGTTAGCTAGCTAGCTTTCTGTCTTTTTGACAACCCAGAAGTAACTCAAATAGACAGAAAGCTAGCTAGCTAAAACACTAAATAATAAATAGTTTGACATATGTGTTGTCATATTATTTATTTTCCATATACAGCGATACCTCATCTTACGAACTTAATTGGTTCGAAAAGTTTGTCTGCCAAATATTTATTCCCCATAAGAAACCATTAAAATGAGAATAATCCGTTCCCAGGTCCACATAAAACGTAATTTTCTACTAAATAAAACAACAACAACAAAAAACGAATGACCAAATCCTAAAAATATATTTTTTCCCCCGCCATCTAGGCGCAAACAGCATCGCGGAGGCTCGCTGGTGGGCTCTGCTCCTCCTGATCTTATTGGCGGCGGCGTTGGCGCTGCTGGTGGTCATCATCCTGCAGCAACCGGAGAACCCTAAACGCTTGCCCTACATGGCTCCCTGCGTACCTTTCGTGCCCGCTTCCGCCATGTTGGTTAACATCTACCTCATGCTCAAACTCTCCGCCATCACCTGGATACGATTCTCCATTTGGTGTCTCGTCGGTAAGGATACCTCATGTACCTCTATTTACCAATGTCTTTTTCACGTACGGAATGTTAAAGATACGAAAAGCCTCGAGTTAAGTGATCAATTTCAAGATATCAAAGTCCAAAAATACTATACGGCTTGTTACTCGCGATTGCTACTTTCCCGAATGGATTGGATCAGATCGCCCTTTATTGTATTACCTTTCTACATGTGTTGCTCCACCATTGGTGGTTAAGACAACTAGCTAGCAAGCTAATAGATAGCCAGCTAACCAGCCAGCCAGCCCGCTAGACAGCCAAGAGATAGCCAGCCATTAGCTTGCTAGCCAGCCGGATAGATTGCTAATAGATAGCTAGCTAGCTAGCTTTACTGATGTTTACCTGGTTTATTTATGAAAAATAGTTGATTATTTTATGTTATTTTTTATTTTTTTTGAACTGCAGGCGTGCTCATCTACTTTGGCTACGGCATGTGGAACAGCACGTTGGAGATTAGGGCCCGGGAGAACGAGGCGCACGCTTCCACCTACCAGCGCTACGACCAAGGCGTGGACGAAGGCTTCTGCGGCTTCGACGACGACTTCTACCCGCCGTCCCAAGTGGCGTCGGAAGCGGCCGGCGTAGCCCCGCAGGCCCAGGCGGAGAGCGACGGGACGCCCGTTCACAAAGCCCGGGTGGAGGAAAACCCCGTGGAATTCTGAAAGGACACCCGGATTATTATTATTATTATTTCTTTCTTTTGTTTGTTTTTCTACCGCCTTGAGTGGTTGGACAAACGGGAGTTTGGTGGTCTCCGGCCGGGCAAACGTGCATGGCATGGCAGCATGTGGGTCGGGTGTTGTTCTTGTGTGGACGATGTGGGCGACAATTCTTACCCCTCACCCACTTTGCTACGTCGTTCGCTGGTTATTACCACCAAAAAAAAAGAAGAACAAAAAAAAAACACTGATCGCAAAGTGCAGATGCTGCAGATTTTGGAACGCTCGCTTTGTTCATTCGCGCAGAGGACAAAAAAATGGATGTTAAAAAACAGTAACAATGGAGAGGATTACATTTGTTTTCTAATCGAAGGTTTTATTGATTTTGAAATGGGGGGGGGGGGGGATGGAATTCACTGAGGATTCATAATAAATATGTAAATAATAAATACATAATTAATAAGTAAATGATGAATACATAACACATTAATTATTTATGTATATACATTTATTTATGATTATAAAGGAAGAAATAATAAATAATTAATGAATAAAAATAAATCATACATGAATAATACATAAATGTAAATACATACATAATAAATAATAACTAAATAATAAATACATCATAAATCAGAAACACATACCAAATAAATAAATAATATATTATTTATTGATGTAGATACATGTATTTATTTATTATTATTATAAAGGAATAAATAACAAATACTAACTAAATAATAAATACTAATAAATAAATAAATAAATAAATTGCTTTCAATGTCTAGTTCAATCTGCTATTTTATTATTTGTCATTTTACTTATGGTTTTATTGTTGTGTGCTTTGTTTTTATTGTAAAGTGTCCTTGGGTGTTTTGAAAGGCGCTTGAAATTAAAAGTATTATTATTATTATTATTATTATTATTATACATAAATGCATAAATAAATACATAAATAAATAAATAAATACATAAATAATAAATAAATAATAAATACATTCAGAAATAATAAAAAATAAAATATGGTTATGTTTTATTCGGGCGACTTATTGATTCTAATATTCATCACATAATGTATGTAGGTATAATAACTAAATAATAAATACATAATAAATAATAACTAAATAATAAATACATAATAAACACATACTAAATAAATAAGTAATAAATTATTTATGTACATATATTGAAATTAATTGAGCAACCATAATTAACGACTATGGTTATTAAATGTGATGAAGGAATAAAATAAAATAAATCCTCAGGAATTCATTTTTCCTCAATTATTTTTTTGGTGAGAATTTGACGACATGCCAATTATTGTTCCGTGGGCAAAAAAAATATCGGATGAATGAATACGTTTAAAAAAAAACGTAAACACAAAACTTCCTGCTATATTAATTTTACAATACAATGTATATAGTGCTTCACCTAATAGTCAACACAAAGCAAAATAATAAACACAAACAGGAACCTCAAAACACGCACAGTTGTGTAATCTTAACAACTTTCCCCCGTGTACTCTGACGTTTGAGTACGAGACAAACTCTTTATGACATGAAGCAAGATGAAAGAGGACGAAAGCCTCCTTTTCACCAGTGGATCAGAGACGTCACGGTGGAATATGCGCGTTTTGAACGCAAACACCAAGCTGTAGCATCCATTGACGAAAAGAGATTGTCTCACATCTCCTGTCCCACGTCAATACGCATCAATTCCAAGCCGCGACAAATATAATTTAAATGTATTAGTGTACTTTTTAAAATGAAATCCTGACAATTATATGATGATGATGATGATGATGAAAGTTTTAGGAAGAACAAGTCACTCCACAAAATATGACTGCATTTCAGTTAACGGCCAGACAGGTTGTACTTATTTCAGTTTCCCAGCCCTGATATCATTGAATGAAATGACGATGATTATTATTATTATTATTATTATTATCTATTTATTATTATTATTTTTAATCCCACACGCAAGAGGACTGAAGATTTCCACGTTGTCACACTTTGTACTCGGACTCACTTTGCTTGCGATATGAACAGTGCCTTCCTGTTTCTGCGACGGGAGTTTTGTTTTTGTTTTATCTTTGCTTTTGGTACTCGGTGTCTTTTTTTGTTTTTTATTTTTTATTTTTTGCGTTGCGCATCGCGTGCGTGATGTTTTGTTCCAAAATAGATTTTTTTTAGGGGTGGGGAGGGAGGCCGAAAAAGGCGCAACCGCTCAGCAGTTTGTTTCCATTTGTTTGGCTTTCATTTTGTATTAGCATTAGCATTTGGCTAAAGTTAAGCTATGTGGTTATTTATTATTTGTATTAGCATTTGACAAAATCTAAGCTATGCGGTTATTTATTATTTGTATTAGCATTTGGCTAAAGCTGAGCTATGTGGTTATTTATTATTTGTATTCACATTTGGCTAAAGCTAAGCGATGTGGTTATTTATTATACAGTCAACTCCCCCCCTCCCAAAAAAGGCGCAACCGCTCAGCACAATTTGCTAGCTAGCTTTCTATCTTAGTTACTTCCGGGTTGAGTGAAGGCCGAGCTATCCATCTGTTAGCTATTTATTAGCTTGCTAGCTAGCTTTCTATCCGAGTGACTTAGCTATGAAATTAGCTGTCGATTAGCTAGCTAGCTTTCTACCTGAGTTACTTAGATATCTATTAGCTGTCTATTAGCTAGCTAGCTTTCTATCTGAGTTCCTTCCGGGTTGAGTGAAGGCCTAGCTAGCTATCTGTTAGCTATCTATTAGCTAGCTAGCTTTCTAGCCGAGTTACTTCCAGGTTGAGCGAACTCTGGTGCGTGTGGCCGCCGCTGCTTACCCACAGAAAAACGTATCCTGTGACTGTAAAGTGACCTTGAGAGTTTTGAAAGGCGCTTAGAAATGAAATGGATTATTATTATTATTATTATTAATACGATTCCACAACACCATATTGATTTGTTTCCCCCTCCCCCACCCCCGACTTCTGCTCCGCGTTCTTTAAGCGTATTTTGTTTGCGTTTCTCAAATACGGAATTGACTTTTGACTTTTGTTGTTTTGGTACGATGTCAGATGTGTGTTTATGTTTGAATTTTCAGTATAATTATTATGATGATGAATTTATTCTGTGTGAGTTGATGACTTGCTCTGGGGTGCTCTTGTTATTATTATTTTTTTCCCCCTTTATGCCAAATTGTGCTGTTGTTGTTTTCATGCAACAAAGAACGTTATTGATTGCAAATAGAAAAGAAAAAAAACTGACATGGTCTTTGATTGACTTGTTGAGTGTCTGGTTGCATTTATACGAAAGGTTTTTAAATAGGGAGAGGGTTTTAGGGTAGGGTTTAAAAACATGGACTCACGAAACATGGTGGGTTTTTTTTTTTAGCTAAAACGCCTTACTATACATTGTGGTTTTTATCGACAAAAAATGCCTTACTATACATGGTCGTTTTTTTCGCCAAAAACGCCTTACTATACATGTTCGTTTTTTTCGACAAAAAATGCCTTACTATACATGGTGGGTTTTTTTTCGACAAAAAATGCCTTACTATACATGGTCGTTTTTTTCTACAAAAAATGCCTTACTATACATGGTGGTTTTTTTTCGACAAAAAATGCCTTACTATCCATGGTCGTTTTTTTCGGTCAAAAACGCCTTACTATACATGGTGGTTTTTTTCGCGCTAAAAACGCCTTACTATATATGGTGGTTTTTTTTGACAACAAATGCCTGACTATACATGGTCGTTTTTTTCGACAAAAAATGCCTTACTATACATGGTGGTTTTTTATCGACAAAAAATGCCTTACTATACATGGTCGTTTTTTTCTACAAAAAATGCCTTACTATACATGGTCGTTTTTTTCGACAAAAAATGCCTTACTATACATGGTCGTTTTTTTCGACAAAAAATGCCTTACTATACATGGTTGTTTTTTTCTACAAAAAATGCCTTACTATACATGGTGGTTTTTTTTCGACAAAAAATGCCTCACTATACATTGTCGTTTTTTTCGCGCTAAAAACGCCTTACTATCCATGTTCGTTTTTTTTTTGACAAAAAATGCCTTACTATACATGGTCGTTTTTTTGGACAAAAAATGCCTTACTATACATGGTCGTTTTTTTCGACAAAAAATGCCTTACTATACATGGTCGTTTTTTTCGCCAAAAACGCCTTACTATACATGTTCGTTTTTTTCGACAAAAAATGCCTTACTATACATGGTCGTTTTTTTCTACAAAAAATGCCTTACTATACATGGTGGTTTTTTTCGACAAAAAATGCCTTACTATACATGGTGGTTTTTTTTCGACAAAAAATGCCTTATTATACATGGTCGTTTTTTTCGACAAAAAATGCCTTATTATACAAGGTGTTTTTTTTCGACAAAAAATGCCTTACTATACATGGTCGTTTTTTTCTACAAAAAATGCCTTACTATACATGGTCGTTTTTTTTCGACAAAAAATGCCTTACTATACATGGTGGTTTTTTTCGACAAAAAATGCCTTACTATACATGGTGTTTTTTTTTCGACAAAAAATGCCTTACTATACATGGTCGTTTTTTTCTACAAAAAATGCCTTACTATACATGGTCGTTTTTTTCTACAAAAAAATGCCTCACTATACATGGTCGTTTTTTTCACGCTAAAAATGCCTGACTATCCATGGTCGTTTTTTAGCGCTAAAAACGCCTTACTATACATGGTCGTTTTTTTTTCGACAAAAAATGCCTTACTATCCATGGTCGTTTTTTTCGGTCAAAAACGCCTTACTATACATGGTCGTTTTTTTTGACAACAAATGCCTTACGATACATGGTGGCTTTTTTTTAATAAAAAAAATGCCTTACTAGACATGGTCGTTTTTTTCGACAAAAAAGCCTTACTATACATGGTCGTTTTTTTTCGACAAAAAATGCCTTACTATCCATGGTCGTTTTTTTCGGTCAAAAACGGCTTACTATACATGGTGGTTTTTTTCAGCTAAAACGCCTTAGTATATATATGGTCGTTTTTTTCGCGCGAAAAACGCCTTACTATACATGGTGGTTTTTTTTTGGACAAAAAATGCCTTACTATACATGGTCGTTTTTTTCGACAAAAAATGCCTTACTATACATGGTCGTTTTTTTCGACAAAAAATGCCTTACTATACATGGTGGTTTTTTTTGACAAAAAATGCCTTACTATACATGGTCCTTTTTTTCGACAAAAAATGCCTTACTATACATGGTCGTTTTTTTCAACAAAAAAAGCCTTACTATACATGGTGGGTTTTTTTTTGACAAAAAATGCCTTACTATACATGGTCGTTTTTTTCGACAAAAAAAGCCTTACTATACATGGTCGTTTTTTTCGACAAAAAAATGCCTTACTATACATGGTGGGTTTTTTTTTTACAAAAAATGCCTTACTATACATGGTCCTTTTTTTCGACAAAAAATGCCTTACTATACATGGTCGTTTTTTTCGACAAAAAAGCCTTACTATACATGGTCGTTTTTTTCGCCAAAAAATGCCTCACTATACATGGTCGTTTTTTTCGCGCTAAAAACGCCTTACTATACATGGTCGTTTTTTTCGACAAAAAATGCCTTACTATACATGGTGTTTTTTTTTGACAAAAAATGCCTTACTATACATGGTCGTTTTTTTCGACAAAAAATGCCTTACTATACATGGTCGTTTTTTTCGACAAAAAAAGCCTTACTATACATGGTCGTTTTTTTCGACAAAAAAATGCCTTACTATACATGGTCGTTTTTTTTGACGACAAATGCCTTACTATACATGGTCGTTTTTTTCGCGCTAAAAACGCCTTACTATCCATGTTCGTTTTTTTCGGTCAAAAACGCCTTACATGGTCGTTTTTTTCGCGCTAAAAACGCCTTACTATACATGGTTGTTTTTTTAGCGCTAAAAACGCCTTACGATAATGGTGGGTTTTTGTCTATAAAAAATGCCTTACTAGACATGGTCGTTTTTTTCGTCAAAAAATGCCTTACTATACAGGGTCGTTTTTTTTTCGCGCTAAAAACGCCTTACTGTACATGGTCGTTTTTGTCTACAAAAAAATGCCTTACTTTACATGGTCGTTTTTTTCGATCAAAAATGCCTTACTATACCTGGTCGTTTTCTTCGACAAAAAATGCCTTACTATACATGGTGGTTTTTTTTGACAAAAAATGCCTTACTATACATGGTCGTTTTTTTCGACAAAAAATGCCTTACTATACATGGTCCTTTTTTTCGACAAAAAATGCCTTACTATACATGGTCGTTTTTTTCAACGAAAAAAGCCTTACTATACATGGTGGGTTTTTTTTTTACAAAAAATGCCTTACTATACATGGTCGTTTTTTTCGACAAAAAATGCCTTACTATACATGGTCGTTTTTTTCAACGAAAAAAGCCTTACTATACATGGTGGGTTTTTTTTTTACAAAAAATGCCTTACTATACATGGTCGTTTTTTTCGACAAAAAATGCCTTACTATACATGGTCGTTTTTTTCAACAAAAAATGCCTTACTATACATGGTGGTTTTTTTTTGACAAAAAATGCCTTACTATACATGGTCCTTTTTTTCGACAAAAAATGCCTTACTATACATGGTCGTTTTTTTCGACAAAAAAGCCTTACTATACATGGTCGTTTTTTTCGCCAAAAATGCCTCACTATACATGGTCGTTTTTTTCGCGCTAAAAACGCCTTACTATACATGGTCGTTTTTTTCGACAAAAAATGCCTTACTATACATGGTGTTTTTTTTTTGACAAAAAATGCCTTACTATACATGGTCGTTTTTTTCGACAAAAAATGCCTTACTATACATGGTCGTTTTTTTCGACAAAAAAATGCCCTACTATACATGGTCGTTTTTTTTGACAACAAATGCCTTACTATACATGGTCGTTTTTTTCGCGCTAAAAACGCCTTACTATCCATGTTCGTTTTTTTCGGTCAAAAACGCCTTACATGGTCGTTTTTTTCGCGCTAAAAACGCCTTACTATACATGGTTGTTTTTTTTAGCGCTAAAAACGCCTTACGATAATGGTGGGTTTTTTTTCTATAAAAAATGCCTTACTAGACATGGTCGTTTTTTCGTCAAAAAATGCCTTACTATACAGGGTCGTTTTTTTTCGCGCTAAAAACGCCTTACTGTACATGGTCGTTTTTGTCTACAAAAAAATGCCTTACTTTACATGGTCGTTTTTTTCGATCAAAAATGCCTTACTATACCTGGTCGTTTTCTTCGACAAAAAACGCCTTACTATACATGGTCGTTTTTCAATAAAAATAAGAACAAGAAAGACTCACAATGGGGAAATTTGCAAAAATCATAACTGGAGATGCTGGGGATTGAACCCAGGACATCATACATGCAAAGCATGTGCTCTACCACTGAGCTACATACATACATACATACATACATACATACATACATACATACATACATACATACATACATACATACATACATACATACATACATACATACATACATACATACATACATACATACATACATACATACATACATACATACATACATACATACATACATACATACATACATACATACATACATACATACATACATACATACATACATACATACATACATACATACATACATACATACATACATACATACATACATACATACATACATACATACATACATACATACATACATACATACATACATACATACATACATACATACATACATACATACATACATACATACATACATACATACATACATACATACATACATACATACATACATACATACATACATACATACATACATACATACATACATACATACATACATACATACATACATACATACATACATACATACATACATACTACTACATGGCTGTTTTTATCGACAAAAAATGCCTTACTATACATGGTGTTTTTTTCAGCTAAAAACGCTTTATTATACATGGTCTGTTTTTCAACAAAAAATGCCTTACTATACATGGTCGTTTTTTTCGACAAAAAATGCCTTACGATACATGGTCGTTTTTTTCGACAAAAAATGCCTTACTGTACATGGTCGTTTGTTCGACAAAAAACGCCTTACTATACATGGTGTTTTTTTTTCCGGCTAAAAACGCTTTACTATACATGGTCGTTTTTTTCGACAAAAAATGCCTTACTATACATGGTTGTTTTCTTTTACAAAAAAACACCTTACTATACATGGTGTTTTTTTTCGGGTAAAAACGCTTTACTATACATGGTCATTTTTTTTCGACAAAAAATGCCATACTATACATGGTCGTTTTTGTCGCGCTAAAAATGCCTTACTATACATGGTCTGTTTTTCGACAAAAAATGCCTTACTATACATGGTCGTTTTTTTGACAAAAAATGCCTTACTATACATGGTCCTTTTTTCAACAAAAAAACGCCTTGGTATACATGGCCATTTCTTAGGTCAAAAACGCCTTACTGTACATGGTTGTTTTTTCGGCTAAAAACGGCTTACTATACATGGTTGTTTTTTTTTGCCTAAAAACGCTTTACTATACATGGTCGGTTTTTTTTTAAACGAAAAACACCTTACTATACATGGTCGTTTTTTTCGACAAAAAATGCCTTACTATACATGGTCGTTTTTTTCGACAAAAAATGCCTTACTATACATGGTCGTTGTTTTCGACAAAAATGCCTTACTATACATGGTCGTTTTTTTCGACAAAAATGCCTTACTATACATGGTCGTTTTTTTTTTTTAAACGAAAAACACCTTACTATACATGGTCGTTTTTTTTTTTTAAACGAAAAACACCTTACTATACATGGTCGTTTTTTTCGACAAAAAATGCCTTACTATACATGGTCGTTTTTTTCGACAAAAAATGCCTTACTATACATGGTCGTTTTTTTTTTAAACGAAAAACACCTTACTATACATGGTCGTTTTTTTCGACAAAAAATGCCTTACTATACATGGTTGTTTTTTTCGACAAAAAATGCCTTACTATACATGGTCGTTTTTTTCTACAAAAATGCCTTACTATACATGGTCGTTTTTTTCGCCAAAAAATGCCTTACTATCCATGTTCGTTTTTTTTTACAAAAAATGCCTTACTATACATGGTCGTTTTTTTCGACAAAAAATGCCTTACTATACATGGTCGTTTTTTTTAGCGCTAACAACGCCTTACTATCCATGTTCGTTTTTTTCGGTCAAAAACGCCTTACTATACATGGTCGTTTTTTTCGCGCTAAAAACGCCTTACTATCCATGTTCGTTTTTTTTTACAAAAAATGCCTTACTATACATAGTCGTTTTTTTCGACAAAAAATGCCTTACTATACATGGTCGTTTTTTTTAGCGCTAAAAACGCCTTACTATCCATGTTCGTTTTTTTCGGTCAAAAACGCCTTACTATACATGGTTGTTTTTTTCGCACTAAAAACGGCTTACGATAATGGTGGGTTTTTTTCTATAAAAAATGCCTTACTATACAGGGTCGTTTTTTTCGCGCTAAAAACGCCTTACTGTACATGGTCGTTTTTTTCTACAAAAAAATGCCTTACTATACATGGTTGTTTTTTTCGATCAAAAATGCCTTACTATACCTGGTCGTTTTCTTCGACTAAAAACGCCTTACTATACATGGTCGTTCTTTTCAGGTCAAAAACGCTTTTTTATACATGTTTGTTTTTTTCGGCTAAAAACGCCTTACTATACATGGTCTTTTTTTTCCGGATGAAAACGCCTTACTTCGCATGGTGCTTCCCTTTTCCAAGTCAAGGTCTCTGACTCAGTTTTCCGGACATGGAAATCATCACAAAAGAGACCAAAGTCAAAAGGAGTGCCTTTGACAAATAGTTTATTATCGAAAATCCAAACAGGAGAGCATCCAAACAATAAATATCTACAAAGAAAAACTTGGCGGGAGACCAAATGTGTTTCTGTTTGTGTGTGTGTGTGAGACCAAAATGTGAAAAGCGCCTTGACGTTCTCAGACGTGGACACTTTTGGTGTGCTTCGAGGAGGCCGACGAGGCGGAGGCGTTCGGCGCGCTCTCCGCCACCGTCTTGGAAAAGTAAACCCTGCCGTTGTCCTGGTACGGGCGGGACGGCGCCGTTGGCGAGGAGCAGCAGGTCAAGATGACGCCGGCCAAAAGGGAGAAGACGGCACCCACCCAACCGGCGTACAGCGCAAAGCCGAAGGACATCACCTGCTCGTTCAGGTTCTCGCTGATGAAGAACCACACCGTCGAAAGCAGGCCGCAGAAACCTGGACAAATAATAAATAACCACATAGCTTAGCTTTAGCCAAATGCTAATACAAATAGTAAATAAATAACCAAAAGTTTGATCCGAAGTTTGAGTTTGATTCGAAAGTCGGCAAAAGTGCTTACCGGCGGCGAGCTGGAGGACGCCGCCAGCGGTGGCGCTTTTGCTCTTGGAAGCCTGGGCGCCGCTACCCAGGCGGATGCAAGGCAGTGACACGGCAACCATCACCGTGGCAACCAAGCCCACGATGGAAGCCGTCACCATCAGGGCACGGGTCACGTGGGCGTAAACTGCGCAACGGAAAGGAAAGTATTGAAATACAAATAGCAAATTAATTAACAAGGTCAAAAAACGACCATGTACATTGTACGGTATAGTGTTTTTGAACTGAATTTTTCGTATTTTTACGAAAAGACCATGTATAGTAAGGCGTTTTTAGGCAAAAAAACCACCATGTGTAGTAAGGCGTTTTTCGGCGAAAAAAAGACCATGTTTCGTGAGGCATTTTTTGGCGAAAAAAAAACAACCATGTATTAGTGAGCCGTTTTTAGGCGAAAAAAAAGACCATGTATAGTAAGGCATTTTTTGTCGAACAAACGACCATGTATAGTAAGGCATTTTTTGGCGAAAAAAAACAACCATGTATTAGTGAGCCGTTTTTAGCCAAAAAAATGACCATGTATAGTAAGGCGTTTTTAGGCGAAAAAAAAGACCATGTATAGTAAGCGGTTTTTAGCCAAAAAAACCACCATGTATAGTAAGGCGTTTTTAGGCGAAAAAAAAGACCATGTATAGTAAGGCATTTTTTGTCGAACAAACGACCATGTATAGTAAGGCATTTTTTGGCGAAAAAAAAAAAACATGTATTAGTGAGCCGTTTTTAGCCAAAAAAACGACCATGTATAGTAAGGCGTTTTTAGGCGAAAAAAAAGACCATGTATAGTAAGCGGTTTTTACTTGAAAAAAAAGACCATGTATAGTAAGGTGTTTTTGACCTGAAAAAAAGACCATTTATCGTAAGCCGTTTTTAGCCAAAAAAACAAAAACAAAACGACCATGTATAGTTTTTAGCTGAAAAAAAACCCAACAATGTATAGTAAGGCTTTTTTTTTACAAAAAAAAAAAAAAATTATTTTATACGGAAAAAACACACAATGTATCGTAAGCCATTTTTTGCCGAAATTTTTTTAGCTCTTTGATAGTTTGATACATTTCTATTTCGTGTGTGAACCGTGTGCACAACATGATGATGGGATGTGCAAATTATCGGAAAAAAATGACACCATTTAAAATCTGAATCTAACCAACATACATTGAATGAAGGCGATAAAATTGTGTGAAGCTAATAAAACGGGAAAAGATAAAATGACAATTATTTCAAAAACATGACTAAAGAAAAAAAATCTGAAAGAAACACTTTTCCCTACGATAATAGAAATCAATCATGCAAAAAAAAAGAAGAACTTTTAAAATCAAACAAATCACACGTCAAAATGTGAATTCCTACCAGGCAGGTCGAAAATCTGGAAGGGTAAGCAAGTCTGCATTCCGTTGGAGGCGCTGGAGGAACATTCGGCCCAGGGGCCTTTGGTCCTGACCATGTCAAACATCCTGCAAGTGGCCAGTTGGCTGTGCTTGCACAGGACAAGCCAATCGTTGCTGGCGGTGGCCAGCAAGAGGCCCAACCAGCCCAGGAGGCCCAGCACAAAACCGCAAAGCACACCGCAAAACTTGGCCATGACGTCCACAAGGAAAATCCACCAGGCGGCGGGTCCGAATCCCAAAACGCGCGCCTGTCTTGTGATCGGGATGAGTGAAGCCTCTCCCAAAACGGAGTTGGCTTTGTAGAGCAAAAAATGAAAAAAAAATCGGTCAGGTGGGGGAGGAAAGGGGGAGACACTTCAAACTTTGCATCCGTCATCATTTGCACCGCCTCATTTTGCCGAGTCTGAACCCAAGATGGCTTGCAGTGGTTCACTTTGAAACGACACTGCCCCCTGCTGGTAAACAGACACACAAGTCATTTGGACTCACTCGCCCCCCCCCCCCCCTAAAAATTGGACTTTGACCTTTGTGTTTGAAACCTTGTCGGCCATGGATAGTAAGGCGTTTTTGAACCGAGTAAAACAACCATGTATAGAAAGGCATTTTAAAAGGGTTTTTTTTTTGCCCCAAAAAAATTACCATAGTGAGGTGTTTTAGAGAAGAAAAAAAAAAACACCATGCGTAGTAAGGCATTAAAGCTGAAAAAAAGACCACGTATAGTAAGGCATTTTTGGTCCGAAAAAAAAAACCGACAATGTAGAGTAAGCCGTTTTTGAACCGAATACAATGACCATGTATAGTAATTCATTTTTAACATTTTTTTTTTTTGCCCGAAAAAAAAAAAACGTACATATATAGTAAGGCGTTTTTAGCCGAAAAAAAACTACCATGTATCGTAAGACATTTTTGACCCAAAAAACTACCATGTATAGTAAGGCCTTTTAGCCCCCAAAAAATGACCATGTATAATAAGGTGTTTTTGACCCCAAAAAAAACCCACCACGTATAGTGAGTCGTTTTTAGTCTGAAAAAATGAGCATGAGTGACTCGAGAGTTTTGAAAGGTGCTTCAAAATTAAATGTATTATTATTATTAATTATTATTATTATTATTATTATTATTATTATAAGGCGTTTTAAGCCTGAAAAAAAATGACCATGTATAGGTAAAGCGTTTCTAGCGCCAAAAAAAGCGACTATGTATAGTAAGGTGTTTTTAGCCGAAAAAAATGACCATGTATAGTAAGGCGTTTTTGACCTGAAAAAAGACCACCATGTATAGTAAGCCGTTTTTGAACCGAATACAATGACCATGTATAGTAATTCATTTTTAATGTTTTTTTTTTTTGCCCGAAAAAAATGACCATATATATATATATATATATATAGCCGAAAAACACTACCATGTATAGTAAGACGTTTTTATCTGAAAAAAAGACTATGTATAGTAAGGCCTTTTTAGCCCCATGACCATGTATATAGTAAGCCGTTTTTGACCCGCAAAATAAAAAACAACCATCTATATATAGTAATGCATTTTTAGCCCAAAAAAAATGACAATGGATAGTAAGGTGTTTTTGACCAAAAAAAAAAAACAACCACGTATAGTGAGGTGTTTTTAGTCTGAAAAAAAAGAGCATGTTTGACTTGAGAGTTTTGTAAGGCGCTTAGAAATTAAATGTATTTATTATTATATTATATTATATTATATATATTATATTATATTATATTATATTATATTATATTATATTATATTATATTATATTATTAATAGAGAAAAACTCAGGCAGCAGTTGTTTTTTAGGCAGGTGACCAGAATCAAACACCTGACTTGGTTTGGGTTGAAATGAAACAAGAGATACAAAGTAAATGTTCCGCCTGCGTCACATTTTGTTCTCTTGTTTTTTTCATTCCTCTTATCAATACGCTGATGAATTGAAAAAAAAAAACGTTTTGAGCATATTTCATCTTTTCTGTGTTGACCAAGAGGGAATTTTGACCTCATCCAATCGTTTGCGATTTCTGCCGTGATGGCAATTCCTCGTGTTCTATTCGCTGGCCCTTTGGGGCGCTGAGACAATCTTTTTATTTTCATCTGCTCTTTTATTATTTATCATTTTATTTATGTTATTATTATTATTATTCTGGTTTTTATTGTTCTTTTAATTGTAAAGTGTCCTTGGGTGATTTGAAAGGCGCTTGTAAATTAAATGTATTATTATATTTTTATAAACACATGAAAATGGAGTAAAATAAATACAAAAATGAAATGAATTAAAATAAATAAGTAACATAAAAATACAAACAGACACATACACAAAAAAAAAAAAAAATCCATGATGACATTAGCGTTTCAAATAAACTTTATGACCAATTAGGGGCGGGGAAAAGACATTCTGTGCATTTGCTTTGATTATGGGATGTCCTGTTATACAAAGGGTGAAAGAGTGTCTTGCGACTACTTGACTACCAATTTTGCATAAGCAATCAGAGGTCAAGTATTGATTTCAAAACTTGCTGGTAGGTGAGAACTGTTAATTATTTCAGTGTTATCTTTATTTTAAAAGAATACAAATAGAGGGGTGCTTGATTTACTATTTTGTATTTACTATTAGGTGACTAGATTAATATTTATGTTTAGAGTGTCTCGTTATTCAGTGCAATGGTTCCATGATTATCTTTGATGAACAGATTGGCAAGCTAAGAAAAAAAAATTCGCCCCCCCCCAAAAAAAAAAACACGTTAACAAAATAAAAGTTACCATTATTTTAATCTCCCATTTAATTATTTATCATTTTATTTATGTTATTATTATTCTGGTTTTTATTGTTCTTTTAATTGTAAAGTGTCTTTGGGTGATTGGCTTGTAAATTCAATGTATTATTATAGTATTATAAACACACAAAACTGGACTAAATAAATCCAAAAATGAAATGAAAAAATGAAATAAAATTAAATTAAATGAATTTTGTTATTGTTTATATGCACACTTGCTTTGAATTTACATGTTTATTATTATTATGATTATGATGATGATGATGATTATTATTATTATTAAACTGACAATTCAATATTTACTGCGTTCAAAGAACAGGTGATGAATCACCATGGCAACGGTGCTCATTGTCACTCAAAATGCAAAATGTGTAAATCATAGCTGCCAGAATAAATAAATACAAAAATGAAATGAAATGAAAAAAATGAAACAAAATAAAATTAAATATTTTTTTAAATTTTTTTAGATGCACACTTGCTTTGAATTTACATGTTTATCATTATGATGATGATGATGATGATGATTATTATTATTATGAATATTATTACTATTATTATTCTTAAACAGACAATTCAATATTTACTGTCTTCAAAGGAGGGGTGATGAATCACCATGGCAACGGTGCTCCTTGTCACTCAAAATGCAAAATGTGTAAATCGCAGCTGCCAAACAAACATGTCTTTATTTATTTAAATCATTTTGAACATTCAGTTAAATAGAGAATGACTAACTCATTTTTTGGTCATTTATTTACAATGTTCCAATATCTTTTGAAATAAGAGAGTCATTTCCATGGATTTTATTGTATTTTTTAAATTGTTTTGGTTAGATGTGATTCGAATGAAACGTTGATTGTATTTTAACGTGTTTCAGATCAGAGTATTTTGGTGCTTTGGCTGAATGGAGCGTTGCACGTGGATTTTCCTTCCGTTGGTGTCTCTCATGGCAGGTACACTTGCCTTCCGCTCACATTTTTTAAAATGTATTTTTTGATTGGTTTTCTCTATGGCAGTAGTTCGTGTGCATGACACTCAGAGAGAGAGAGAAGCAGGGAGGAGGGCCAATCGTGTGGCAATCAAAGAAATAACATTGGCTACTTCACAATTGTGAACCGATTTCACACAAAATGTCAATAAAATATATTGATGTTTTTGGTCACTGTACATACTGTATCAACACAATGAAGCATATGAAATGCAGTTGTTATTCCTTGGACATCAGCTTTAATTCTTATTACAGTAAAGTCTCGTTATATCGATATTCAAGGGAGTCCGAAAAAATATCGATATAACCGGGACTATCGATATATCCGACCCTGTTTGCATGTAATTTTCTCCGTGCGTGCATAGAAATAGTATCGATATAACCGGGACTATCGATATATCCGATATCGATATAACGAGACTTTACTGTATTTATTTTTTTTGAAATTATGTAAGTATTTTAGATGCTATAAAACATTTTTCTGATGTCAGTTAAGAAACAAAAAAGTGACGTCGGTTGTCCTTTAAAATAAATGTTTGAAAGTCTCTTTTTGACTGAAACGTGTGTTTTGTGCCCAAGCATGTCATTGTTGGGATGCCGGCTTTAGGGTCAGAATCCAATGGCCCACCCAAGAGGGCTCCTGCATCGAACTGAACCTAACGTCCACCGTGGAACTCCGTGGCTCGCTGACCAAGTGGTTTTGGATAAAAGATCCAAGATGGGGACACTCCGGGAACCGCAACAAACCGAGCATCATAGGGGACGCCGTGGAAGGCACTGTGTTGCTCAGCTCTGACACTAATGTGCACCCCATCCATGCAAACTTTGTAGGCCGGGTAGAAGGTCCGGACTCACTACCTTCCCGATGGCATGCCGGAACGGAAGCACAATGGCTGATATGCAACGCCAAGCAAAGTGACGCAGGCACATACAGTTTTGTATTCAAATTGGCCGAAGAAGATGGTTGGATGGAGGCTGATAATCATGTCCGCGCGATACGTAAGTACAGTGAAAGCTCGGTTTACGAACCCCTTGGCTTACGAACTTTTCGGTTTATGAACGGTACATTTATGAAAATGTTACCTTGGTATACAAACTATTTTTCGGGATACACACGGAGCTGCCACAATGCGTGATGTGTCGTTCGCGAACGAGCCCGTTCTCCGAACAAGCCACTTTTTGTCCTCTATTCCTCACCCCCAGTCCTCGGTTAAAGCCACGTGGTTGGTCAAGAACGCAGCAGTAGGGGGATGGGGTTACAGACAGAGAGAGTGAGGCTGTTCTCCAAAAAACAAAATGGCGTCTTCAGTTAAAGCTACGTGATTGGTCAAGAACGCAGCAGTGGGGGGGGGGGGGGTTTAAACATTAAAGAGACAGAGAGATAGAGTGAGAAAACACACGAAAGGGAGATGACAGAGCTTGAAACAAAAAAAACAAAAGTATGAGAGAGTGAGGATAGTGAGAAAATGGATAGAAAACAGTTAAAAATTCCCATCAATCGGGCTCCACAAATAGCCCACACGAGTCATCTGTACACTTGAGGCAAAAAGCTATCAAACCAGCCCAACACATCACAATTGATGAAGAACTTTCTGATGTCAAACAAAAAAATGGTGTCGGTTGTCCTTTAACCATGATGCATGGCAAACATTCATGACTGTCAAATCAAAATGGACGCTTATCTTTGAAGCCAAATCCCTTCATTCCCAAAAATTGCAAAGCAAAGCGAAAGCAGAACAGGTTCCTCGACTGACTTTGCTAAAGCTCAGGAATGGCAGTCAATCAAAAACAACCATCCGCTCAAATCCCTGAGTTATTTTTTTCTTTGCAGACAAAGGCTGTCCCCTCAAAATGAAGCCGCAGCCAACGCGGCGAGAGAACGAAACATTCGAAATTATGTGCACAACGGAGAACTGTGACGCCAGCTTGCAAATAGTGGATGCCAAGCTACGAAATCTGAACGCCACCACTGAATTTAATGTGGCTCGGCTCAACATGACGGCCAATTGGGAAAACGACGGGCAGAAGATCATGTGCCAGGAGGAGGGCAATACTGACAAGAGTCTGAGAGCGTCCATCACTTTAAATGTCACATGTAAGAACTTTTAGAGTTGCTGAGATTGTGACCGCGTGATTAAAAAAAAGTAACAAAATAAGTAGTTGGATAGTTATTTGGCTAAGGGACTGAAAAGTATAGCCTCATAGTGAAAACGTCTGTGTAAGCTCTTGGTTGTACAGGAGTGGTCCATCGATGAAAAGGTTTCTTCAGCCGTCATCTGTACTTCTTTCAAGGTGTCGGACGTTTCGCTTCTTATCCAAGAAACTTCGTCAGCAAACTAAAGTCTGACTGGTCGTATCGGCCCTATATATATATATATATATATATATATATATATATATATATATATATATATATACACACAGTAAAGTCTCGTTATATCGATATCGGATATATCGATAGTCCCGGTTATATCGATATTTTTTCAGACTCCCTTGAATATCGATATAACGAGACTTTACTGTATATATATATATATATATATATATATATATATATATATATATATATATATATATATATATATATATATATATATGCCGGACTTTGCCATGATAGGTCCCTGCTCTCAGGTTGGGGGGGAGCAGAGGACCACTCCCTGCGGCTCCACTGATTGTTCCTATTGTTCTGACTAACGACTGGCCTGATTGCCCTATTTGATCTGGTATCACCTCATCAGTATTGCTAATCCTATGTTGCCTAAGCAGGCTATTGTATGAACGATCCAAATTGAACCTCACCCCACCATATCGGTTTAGTTGTTTTATGAAAATCGCTTCTTTTACTCCCCTTTCAAACCATCTATGTTCTTTCGCTAAGATTTTAACCTCATTGTCATCATAAGTCATCGACAAAACTCATGTTTACTTTTGGACTTTAGGAATTCGCAAGACCTCGTCAATTTGAAAATGGTGGGCAGAGATTCTGTTTTTTTTAATTTTGCAAAATGAAAATCGATACATAGTACAGTGTCTGAAACTCATAACAAAACGTTAGCGGACACCAGGGCAGACAACTCTGAAAAGTTGCCTTCCCGGCCATGAAGTTGCCTGCCCTATTTTTCCACAACTTGAAACACACTAAGACGACTAATCGCAAAAATGTTGCAAAGTATTAAGGATTGTTTTTATTAAGGATGGACCTAGCACATATGCTCCCTTGCTTATAATTCATGGTAAATATCCCCTTGCTGATGATGTTGGTCGTTTGTCCATACACTGTTTGTCATTTTGCCCAACGCAATGTTTGCGTTGCGTTGTCTGCTACAACCCAGGTGAACTCCTCTTTCCACAATGCTTTTAATGTACGTTCAATTTCTAAGCGCCTTTCAAAACTCTTAAGTAGTACACTTTACAGTCACGGGATAATGTACATTTCCGTTTTGTCGCGTAACACTACAAGCTCTCCCTTCGGCTTTTCAGACCGGCCGCGGGAAAACAGAATTTCCAACGTGGGTGAGAACGGTCCCATGTTCAAAGCGGCCACACTGGCCGTGTTGCGGTGCAACTCCAAAGCCAACCCCGGGCCCGACCACTACGCATGGTCGCGGATCACCTCAAATGGCGTCTCGAAGAAGTTGTCCAGTGCCACCGAGGAAAACTTGATGTTGTACGGGTTAAGGCCCGGCGAGCAGCGGTGCTACGCGTGCCACGGCGTCAACCAAATTGGCGCAGGCGAAGACAGTCCGACGTTTTGCCTCCGAGTCTTGCGTGAGTGACCTCGTTCAGTGCCATACGTTTGTCTTTGTCAGTCCCTCTAAAATGGTCAGACTGTCTTGTTTTGTCTTTTATTTTGAAATCCAAGTCCGTCCGACAAACTTGACGCTGTCCATGCCCGACAAGGTCAAGGAAGGAGGGTCGGTTTCCGTGCGCTGCTCGACAGAAAGCTGGCCGTTCGCCAAAATGACCTTGAACAGGAGGTCCGGCAACCAGTTTTACAAGCGGTCTGTCACAGGCCACGTGACGGTGAAAAACAACGAACTGACCTACAATTTTATTGCCAATCGGACGGACGATGGGATTTACACCTGCACGGCCACCAACAGCGAAGGAAGCGAAAGCACAGAAAAGACTTTTGTAGTCACATGTACGTTATTGATTACTCATGAATCGATCGAGCGAATGGAAAACAGTTATGGCGTCAATTAGAGCCGATGCTGCCGGAAAGAGTGGTGATCGTTGTTGTTGTTTTTTTTTCCATGTCCGATCGATCAATGGCTCGTTCTTTGCGAGTAAGTATAAAATCTGGCTTTTGGAAAGCCACCACGAATCGAAGGGCAGACAAATTTGAAGAGAGGCCTCGATTCGAGGACATGCGAGACTTTGAGAAAACTTGACTAAGGACTAAAAACCCGAGTCAAGCGTGGTCTTTATTTGACGTACTGGTGATTGAAATTTTAGAAGTACTTTGTCAACACCCGATCAAATAAAAATGGCAGCCAGTAAAACTGATATATTGAGGCCAGTTGGAAGACATTTTGGGGTGTCATTTTTTTTTGATCAAATAACGCGTGCAGTGTGTTAGTGTCGATTTGAGAAAAGCCATCTTAGAGCAAAGAATGCCAAACTAATCAATTAATCGTCTCATCAAATAATTACTCGTACACAAGAGATGGAGAGACGACGAGTTGTGAAATGTGTTCAATTATTAATTGAACGTAAACAGGATCACAAAATAATTGCAAAATCTCAACGTTATTTATCACACGTGACCATTTCACATTCGGGTATGAAAAAAACATACAAGTTGTCTGTGATCATTTGCTTTTGCGGGCCATGTAAAATGACGCAGCTGGCCCCAAATCTGGCCCTCGGGCCCCGAGTACGACACCCGGCACATATTATCATTTGATTTTTCAGTCAACTATCAAACAATGGATCCTCTTTACCTCTTTGGTCAGATGGTCCCAGAATGGTGACGCTAGGTGTGAATCGCATAATGCCCGCCATGGAGAACACGACGGTGACGCTGACATGCTGGGTCGATGCGAACCCGACCGCCAAGCTGTCATGGTGGAAGACGGGCCAGAAAGTCGCCAAGGGACAAAGGTTGATCTTGCATCACGCCATGCCGGCCGACTCCGGCATGTACAGTTGCTTTGCATCCAACGATATTGGCTCCATGTGGTCAACACAGGAGGAGATCAAGATCCTCGGTAAGTTGAACGTTAACGTCGCTGAGAAGGAAAAACGCAAAAAGTCATTCGGTGCAATGGAATGTATATACAGTGATACCTCGGTTTACGAACCTCTTGGCTTACGAACTTTTCGGTTTACGAACGTTAAATTGATGAAAATTTTACCTTGGCAAACAACTATTTTCCGGGTCGTTTCCGAACGAGCCCGTTCTCCTAAAAGAAAATGGCAGACGACATTTTTTTTGTCCTCTATTCCCCGCCCCCAGTCGCCTGTTAAAGCCACGTGATTGGTCAAGAACGCAGCAGTGAGGGGAGGTGGTTTAAACATTAGAGACAGGCAGATGACAGAGAGAGAGTGACAAAATGGATAGAAAACAGCGACACTGGACTCGTTTCAACTTTGATAGTTCAAAGGCAGAGCGGAGACTGCAAGGTTAAAATATCCCATCAATCAGGCTCCACAAATAATCCGAACAAGCCATCCGTACAATTTGAAGGGAAAATAAAAGCAATGGAACCAGCTATTAACGAAGTTTCTAGTGTCTTCCTGCATCTGTTGCAATATTACTAAGATGTACAACCCAGAGCTCCTTGAAAGCTATCCATTCCATCAAGCCATCAACGACCATCACAAAGGTAAATAAAACAACTTTATTATACAGTACTGTTTATTTCTTTAAAGGACAACTGACGTCACTTTTTTGTTTCTTAACTGACATCAGAAAAACGTTTTATAGCATCTAAAATACCCAAAACACGCAGTATGATATTTTTAGTCAAATGCAAAACACCAATAAAAATGACTTAAAGTGTCCAAAATCTGCAAAAAATTGAGCAGCGAATTGGGCATTTTCAGAAAGTCCCGCCCCCAGTTCGTGACGTTACGCCAAGACGTCTTGCATTACTGGAGAATCAAAACAATGGCTTCAGATTCTGAGAATATGCTTTCTTGTTACAAATCCAGTTATGAATATGATTCAAGGAGTTCTGAAGAGGAAAGCATACATGTTTGCAATCGATTAAAGAATGTAGCACCCAAAAATGGCCACCGCTGTTGTGAGGAATGAATCAGTCCGTTTCCACAGGCTGATAAATTCCTTCCAGGGAGCTTGGACGCCCTCTTCTGGCAGCTTTTGGGTGCAACTCAGGGCTTTCAGACCAAACAATACAGCAAAATACATTGACGTGATGGAAGGACTGCTACAATGTGTCTTTTTATCAGTTAGGGGTGTTCCTTTGGTGATGTCACGTACGGACTCGTCACCAACTCAAAAACAAGACTTCCTGAATATTCAGCGCGAGTCTTAAAACGTAAAATATAGCTATATGAGGTGGAATCTTACTAAAATACGCTCAGTAGAAGTCATTTGAAGCCATTTTACAAATTATGGACACAACTTGTTCGGAGACGTCGGTTGTCCTTTAAGGCTTCGAAAATTAGAAAATGATGTTTTTTGGGAACCTGGGAACGCATTATTCTCAATGTAATGGTTTCCTGTGGGAAATTAATTTTTGAGATACACACTTTTTGCCTTACACTCTATCAGGGAACCAATTAAGTTCGTAAGCCAAGGTATCACTGTCCAGCACATGTGGATGTCATTAATACGCCCCTCCCCCCTTCACAGGCCGCCCATTCGCACCGGTGCTAGTTATGCCGGCAAAGGTGAGTGAAGGCGAGCAAATGGTCATACTGTGCTCGGTGGAAGGCGACCCGCCCTCCCACCTCTTCCTAACCAGTCGGTCGACCCGCCTGGCGTATGTGTACGCCGGTTCCCATAAGAACACGACGCTGTCCCACACCTTCAAAGCCGCCTGGTCGGATGGCGGCGTTTACACGTGCGAGGCCAACAATAACATTGGGAGCCGATTCACGCAAAGGACTTTGGAAGTCATGTGTAAGTCATTGCATTGGGAATTAAAAAGTGTGACGTGGAGCGCCATTACTGGGTTTGTTTTTGAGTGCCGATAAAGCGCTGGTCACACCTGGCAATGTTTTTCCTCATCCGCGAGGGGGCATTATTTGCCTTTTGTTCATATTACTTCTTTGTTCCAGCTTCAGCTGTTGTTAAAGCGCCTTATCAACCAATATGTATGTGCTGTTTTGTATTTTGGACAGCTGCCCCCATTTCAAGCTCAGATAACTCCAGACCCGTATAACTTAGGAATTAACTCTTTTTTTCTGATGAAACAAGAGAGTCTAAGGATTCTAGCTCTGAACTGAATGTTGATCATAATTTTCATTTATAAGCGGCTTTTATGTTGTCCTAAAACTCAATATTCTGTGGGTCCTCCAATTTGAGTGAAAATGACAAAAACCCTGGCACTGGAGCGGACGCATGCACATTGTCTGGCAGTGAATGAGTTCATGAGATTTTTAAGGCCCCTGTTGGGGAAAATATCGTCTTGCCCTTAACACTATTTATGATTTTTTTTTATAATAAGGTACAAGATGGCAAGTTAGATGTAACTAATTAAGTAGTTATTTATTTAATTAAAATAGTTAATACGTGAAATATGTATTGTTAAGGTTGTCTTGATAGGGCTGGTCCGGCTGTAAAAATCTATATCAGATAGATAGATCCATCCATCTTAACCTACCTACCTAGCTATCTGGCTAGCTGGCTAGCTATTTGCAATCTCGCTCCCTAGCTGGCTATCTAGCTAGCTATCTATTGGCTATATAGCTGTCTAGCTGGCTGGTTAGCTATCTATCTAGCTAGGTATTAGCTATCTACTGGCAAGCTAGCTACCTTTCTATCTATTTGAGTTACTTCCGGGTTGAGTGACTGTAAAGTGACTTTGAGAGTTTTGAAAGGCGCTCATAAATGAAATTATTATTATTATTATTATTTGGAACCATTTTTTTTGGTACTTTCTGCGTCAGATGCTCCCAAAAACGTGACGGCGAGAGCTGCGATACTGAATGAAAACACAACGCTGACGCTGCAGTGCAATGCCGACGCCAATCCACCCGTCCAGTCGGTGACGTGGTGGAAAGTGAACGACACGAGCTTTATTGATTCATCCCGCGGACGACGCAATTTGACCATCGCCTCGATCGCACCCGCCGACGCGGGCCTTTACGGCTGCATGGCCACCAACCAAGTGGGCTCGGCAAAGTCGCCCTTGGTGCAGGTTGACATTCCCGGTGAGTTTACAAAAGTGCTTGGCTCCTTTTTTTTTTTTTTTGGAGTGAAGTTACAGAAAAAAATCTTTTTTTTCTTTCATGTCTTTAGATGCACCCAAGGACAGCCAATCGTTGAGTAAGTCGACTGTTACTTTACAAAGGAGATAAGTATTTGTTAGCTACTTTTTTTTCCTAATATCGGAATCAACAGGCCAAAAATAGAAATCCATATGAGAAGGGCCCCTTTCTTTAAAGGACAACCGACACCTTCAGACAAGTTGCATCCATAATTTGTAAAATCACTTCAAATGACTTCGACTGAGCGCATTTTATAAACATTCCACGACATATAGCTATTACGTTTAAGACTCGCGCTGAATATTCATGAAGTCTTGTTTTCGAGTTGATGACGATGCCCTAAGTGACGTCACTTAGGGAACGCCCCTGACAGAGAAAGCGACACACAATGCATTTTGGGTACTTTCTTTCATCTGAAAACGCGGCATGTTTTGTTTGTTGTCCCCATAGGTTGTATCTTGAAGTACATCGTCCCTGTGCTTTGTCTGCTTTTTGTCGCCACGATTGCGTTCTCCATCTACAGATTGAGAGTGTGAGTCTTAAACGTAGACTTTTCATGTCCACTTTTTTTTCGTTACTTCATATGTTCACCGCTTGTTAAAAATGGCTTCTCACACACACGCGCGCAGGAAGAGACGTTCTGATGAGCTCAGACGTCAGGACATGCTGATCCTAGGGAACTGTTTCGTTGAGGAACAGAGTGACGAGTTGAGCACAGATAACAAGTGAGATGTGGTCCTCCCTACGCGAGATATGATTGTGATTGCTGGTGATAAAACAACATTGCGTGACATTTGGTATGTGCCCCTTTTTTGGTTTCATCCTTCCACAGATCTAACAAGTTCAATGACACAATGAGCAATATTGTTTTTCAAGCAAAGGTGAGTCAGAGGTTTGCATGATTGAAGTCAAATCAACTTCCCGCATCACACAAAACACGTGAACCATTTTTTAGGATACAAAATTGTGACAGAAACAAAAGCGGGACAGTGGAATTTTTTTTGCAACTGTTTCAAATGTTATCACTCATCCAAACTGGGAATGCACTGAAAAAAAGACAATTCACAAGACTGAAGTAATAATGCGCAAAATTTAACGACAACCGACATCACTTTTTTGTTTCTTAACTGACATCAGAAAAACGTTGTATAGCATCTAAAATACCCAAAACACGCAGTATGATATTTTTAGTCAAATGCAAAACACCAATAAAAATGACTTAAAGTGTCCAAAATCTGCAAAAAATATGAACCCGGAAGTGGCCAGTTTCAGAAGGCCCCGCCCCCTTGTTCGTGATGTCACCCCAAGACTCTTGCCTTGCTGGAGAATCCAAATAATGGCTTCAGATTCAGAGAATATGCTTTCTTGTTACTCGTCCAATTATGAATATGATTCAAATAGTTCTGAAGAGGAAAGCATACATGTTTGCAATCGATGAAAGAATTTATTCCATGCCATTTTGAGGGATCTGGGGGCGGGAAATGTAGCACAAAAAGAGGCAGAAAATGGCGACAAAGCTCCTGTAAGGAATTAATCAGCCCGTTTCAACAGGCTGATTAATTCTTTATATGGAGCTTTGTCACCCTCTTCTGCCTCTTTTTTGGTGCTACACGAGGTTTTCAGCCCAGCCAAATACAGCTATATGCATTGACGTGATGGAAGGACTGCTACTGTGTCCTTTTTTCAGTCAGGGGCGTTCCTTCAGTGACGTAGGGTGAGGACTCGTCACCAACTCAAAAACAAGACTTCCGGAATATTCAGTGCAAATCTTAAAACGTAAAATATAGCTATATGCGGTGGAATCTTTGTAAAAAAAACTCAGTAGAAGTCATTTGAAGCCATTTTACAAATTATGGACACAACTTGTCCAGAGACGTCGGTTGTCCTTTAAACATAGCAAATGAATGCAACCTGATAGTTTTACCTTCAGTATCTGGACAGTTACTACCTTTATTTGGTGGGTACGTTGAGCAGTGGGTATAATACATAAAACTAAAATATATAGTTACTAGATAGATAAATGGAGAGTTAATTGATACCTGATTTGGCCGTTTGACCAGCAATCTGGCTTCTTTCCGTTCTTGTAGTGCCTTAATTAGTGCTGACATTTCGTTTCCGTTAGCTTGTTGCTCTTCGCCGGAAAGATGAACTCGTGTCACCCACACAAGCTTCATCACCAGTCCGGGTTCTGTTTAGGCCTTTTTTTTGGAGCCACACAAACGTCTAAAAGTATTTTAAACTAGCAAACGACGAAAATTAAATCTGGGATAAGGGAGGTCAAATTGACGAGGGGGGGGGGGGGGGGGAAATAGCATGTTGATACGACTCAAGTATGCCGGAATTCCACCTCGCGGTAAAACTTCAAAACAAAAGCCTTGTTTGTCGCATTGGCGTCAATGCTATGAAAGGTAAAGGGAGGAAACATTATTTTGAAGTCAATGCGTCGTGTAACGTCATTCGTCTGTTTGAAAACTAACCAAATAAAAACTATTCTATTTTTTTCGACTCTCAAATTATTGAATAAAGTCTTCCTATTACAAAGGAGAAATACAACAAAAAGAGGATACTCAAGGCTAAAATTGCTCAGTGTTGATACACTGGACCGATGCGTTGAAGCACTGGTGACAAGGAAGGATTTCTGACACTTTGTTGCTTATCGTTTAAAGCGCGCTCGCACATTTGCTTGAAAACTGCTCGCTGTACGTCTTTGTTATTATTTTTTTTAAATGACGCATCTTAATGCCTTAAGGAGCGTTAAATATATGATTTGTGATGACTGCGGACGTGCATAAAACGGGATCGTGAAGGGGATCTAAAGGCACCGTTTAGTAAATAATAAAACGGGACGTGTCAGCAAGTTTCGGCATTCATATTTTATATAATATAATGCCAAGGGCTTGGTGTGGTGCCATCAAAACAAAAAAAAAGCCAAAAAAGAGGCAAAGAACGCGTGAAACGACCTAAGTACGTTTGACAAAAAAAAAAACAAAGGAATAGCGTGGTACACTTGAAAAGACTTTCAAAATAAGAGAGCAAAAGTATTGAATACGTATCTTGAAATATAAAATGTGACAATATACGTTGATATGAATACAGAATAATTGTAAATCTATTAAAAATTGATAATATAGAAATCAATGTTATGACTTTTTAATACCCAATGTTTGAGTCCCATTTTGTATTTTGTGTTTCACGACTAGTATATTGCCTGATCAGTGTGTCTGTGTGCGTGTGTGAAATCAGTCTATGGGCGACATGACTGAAGAAGAAACACCCAAGGACAAGTTTTTCCAAGATCCCTCTCCAAAATCCGACCACGGGTGAGAGCATATTTGTTTCATTCACCAAATGAATCAAAATACAGTACACTGTATGAAAGCATGCTCACGACATGTTTTGTTTTCTGTGTCGACAAAGAACATTTGGCAAGGACGTGTCTCCAGAGGAGAAGCAGCCCGAAGAGGTATGAACATCTTCAGCTTGTTAGAATTCTCTTTTGGAAACCTGAAGGAGGCCCCATGTAACATTTGACAAATTGAACTGGCCTGTTGCTTGTCGCTAGGCAGATTTCCCGGGGTCATAATGTGACCTGCCCTGTTTCTTGTCGCGACGCAGATTTCATGGGGTTATATTTATAGCAACTTTATATCCATTTTTTTTCATTCTGTCCATTCAAAGCAAAAGTGAAGGTATGGTTTAAAAAAATAACATATGAAAAGAAGGTGGAAATTAACATTCTAGTTTTATCATCTCATATTTGCAAAAGTGCACTCAATTTTTTTTGGGTTCCATATTTAAAGGACAACCGACATCACTTTTTTTGTTTCCTAACTGACATCAGAAAAACGTTGCATCTAAAATACCCAAAACACGCAGTATGATATTTTTAGTCAAATGCAAAACACCAATAAAAATGACTTAAAGTGTCCAAAATCTGCAAAGAAATGAACCCGGAAGTGACCAGTTTCAGAAGGTCCCGCCCCCAGTTGGTGATGTCACGCCAAGACGTCTTGCATTGCTGGAGAATCATGGAGAAGATGCTTTCTTGTTACTCATCCAGTTATGAATATGATTCAAAATAGTTCTGAAGAGGAAAGTACACGTTTTCAATCGATTAAAGAATTTTGAGGCAATAGGGGGGGGGGGGGATGTATCACCAAAAAAGAGGCAGAAAGTGGCGAGCGAGCTCCGTGTGAGGAATTCAGCCTGTGGAAACAGGCTGATAAATTCCTTACATGGAGCTTTGTCGCCCTCTTCTGCCTCTTTTTGGTGCTACACGAAGTTTTCAGACCAGCCAAGTACAGCAAAATGCATTGACGTGATGGAAGGACTGCTACAATGTGTCCTTTTTTCGGTCAGGGGGCGTTCCTTCAGTGACGTCACGTATGGACTCGTCACCAACTCAAAAACAAGACTTCCGGAATATTCAGCGCGAGTCTTAAAACGTAAAATATAGCTATATGCGGTGGAATTTTTGTAAAATACGCTCAGTAGAAGTCATTTGAAGCCATTTTACAAATTATGGACACAACTTGTCCGCAGACGTCGGTTGTCCTTTAACAAGTGTAGATCTTCTACTTGAAGTATTTCAGATACTTGACACAGTGTGTATTCTTCCAGATAAGAAGCATGGAGATCAACAAAGAAGAGCCCGTAGTGTACCTGAGCCACGCTCAGGTCCACTTCAATTCCAAGCCTGCATGCGAGTGGACTGGAGACAAAAGCGACGAAGTCTGAATGTTCAACTTGAGGATTTTTGTTTCCATATTTTTGATCCAATGAGATAGTGTAAAGTCTACGACTGCCACTTTTAGGATAAAATCAAATGATTTGTATTTTTCTCCGCTGTTGAAAATAACGAACGCAATAAGTATTTATCCATATTCACTGTTGAACACACCCAAATTATTTCCTTGTTGAAATCAATGGAAATGCCAAATGACTTTGGTGAGATGGCATGTACTACGTTGGATTCACCAGCAGGGGGCACAACAGTCCAGTACTTTTTTTTTAACAGCATGCAGCCATGTTTGAATGTGACGTGTACTGCGTAAGAGCCACCAGTAGGGGGCACGACAGTTACGTTTTCACTTTTAATCAGTACGCCGCCATTAGTCAAGAAGAGGCCTTCCCACTCCTGATTTGGGCCGTCAAATTCTAGTCGAGACTTAAATGTTCTCTTAATTAATGATTTCATGATTATGCAATGATTTTGGGCATTTTTTTATGAAACAACAACTTCACTATACAGTGATACCTTGGCTTACGAACTAAATTGTTTCCCAGAAAGAGCATGTAAGGCGAAAAGTGTGTATCCCAAAAAATAATTTCTCATAGGAAACCACTAAAATGAGAATAATCCGTTCCCAGGTCCCCATAAAATAATAATTTTCTACTTTCTCATTTTCTAAGACTTAGAACTACACAAAATATACTGTCTATTATGTATCATAAATGTGCCATGGTATTATAATTAAAGAAATAAACTGTACCGTATGATAAAGTCGTTTTATTTACCTTTGTGATAGTCGTTGATGGCTTGATGCAATGGATAGCTTTTTTTTGCACAAAGTGTCTCAAGGAGCTTTGGGTTGTACATCTTGGAATGATATTGCAACAGACGCAAGCAGACACTAGAAACACCATTAATAGTGGCTCCCTTGCTTGTCTTTTCATTTCAAGTTGAACTGATGGCTAGTGCGGGTTATTTGTGGAGCCTGATTGATAGGAATTTTAACCTTGCAGTCTACACTCTGCCTTTGAACTATCAAAGTTGAAACGAGTCCAAATGTCACTGTTTTCTATCCATTTTGTCACGCTCTCTGGTCGTCCCCTCACTGCTGCGTTCTTGACCAATCACGTGGCTTTAACCGACGACTGGGGGCGGGGAATAGAGACCCAAAACAAGCCGGTTGCCATTTTCTTGTTCGGAGAACGGGCTCGTTCGCAAACGACACATCACTCATTGTGGCAGCTCCGTGTATATCCCGAAAAATAGTTTGTATGCCAAGGTAAAATGTTCTTGAATTTAACGTTCGCCAACTGAAAAGTTCGTAAACCGAGGTATCACTGTATAAATGAATGTATATTGTATTGTATTATGTTGTATTTAGTTATTTAGACTTCAAGATGGCGCCGTGAGAGTGGCTGCCTTCCCAGCAGCTCCTGTATTTTGTTTCTCTACTTTCATCTTTCTTTCTGCTTTCATTTGCTGCTGTAAAATGTAAATATCATGACTGTGACACTAATAAAATCCAATCCAATCAAGTCAATTGAGGGTTTACAAAAATGACATCCGTTAAGTTCATGAAAACGTAAATGGATTGATCCAAAACTGCAAGACAGGTTCATAAAAGACCAAATTGTTGGATGATAAAAACACCAGGTACATCAAGTTGTGATTAGCGGTTAAATTTTACCACGGCACAAAGACTGAATTGATTTCCTCTTTGACAAACGGGTTGTTTTTGTTTGCCGCCGGAGGTGCGTTCCTCTTCTTCGTCCTCCGTGTTCATCAGCGAGTGACCGTTTTGAAAAAGTAGCGGTCAAACCCCGCACGTGTCACTCACACCGGCGGCTAGTGATTAATTTCATGTGGCTGCTAATCAATCTACCACCCCCCAAACCCGCCGCCAACCCTCTGCCATCATCCCTCACCAACACTGTCCTGACGTTGGAATGATGTGCCCAGAGGGGGCGCCGCATGACATTTTTCAGATTGACCAACCAAATTAAATAAATCTTCTTCTTTTCCTTTGGGCTTTTCCCTTCAAGGGGTCGCCACGGCAAATCAGTGTCCTCTATCTTGAGAGGTTTGATGCGCATGTTTGTTTTGGCCAAGCGGATGCCCTTCCTGACACAACCCTCTGTATTTATCCGGGCTTGGGACCGGCACAAAAAGCCTTTGTGGCTACAGAACAAGCAACTCGCTCAGTTAAAAGGCTCCCAAACACAAAATGGTCATCGGCACAGCAACATTCAAAAAAGCCAAAACTATTAATTAAATAAATAAACAGAAATCAGTAAATGAATAAACAAATCAGCACTTAAACAAGAAAACAAATAAAAGCAATTAAACAAATAAATGAGCAAACAAACAACTAAGTAACTAACTAACTGACCAATGGGTTGACCGAGTAACCAAGCGACCGACTCACTGATCGACCTTCAAACTGTGACTGACTGACTGTCCGACCAACCGGCGACTCGACAGACGTACTGACTGCCTGACTGACCGACCTACTAACTAACTACATAACTGACTGACTGAATGACCGACCGCCTGTCCGTCAGACCAAATAACTGACTGACTGACTAATCGAACGACCGACCGACGGACCGTCCAACCTACCGACCGACCTACTGACTGACTGACCTACCGACTGACCTGCCGACCGTGCGACTGACCGACCTACAAACTAACTAACTAACTAACTGACCAAGTGAATGACCGACTGTCTGTCCGTCAGACCAAATAACTGGCTGACCGACCGAACGACCGACGGACCGTCCAACCTACCTACCGACCGACCGACCGTCCTACCGACTAACTAACTGACTGATCAACCGACCGACTGTCCGCCCAACTGACCGACCGACCTAACTAACTACCTAACTGTACCTTGCATGCTGGGTTCGAGAGGACAGTAATTTCATCTGTGCTGTATGTCATGCATATTTGACAATAAAGCTGACTTTGACTTTGAACTGACTGGCTGACAGACAGAATGACCGACCGTCTGTCCGTCAGACCAAATAACTGACTGACTGACCGACCGATGGACCATGGACCATCCAACCTATCGACCGACCGACCTACTAACTAACTGACTGACCAACCGACTAGACCTTGGGGGACATGAGAGCAAAAATGAACAGGAATGCAAAGTCAAGCAGGGAACCTTCCACTAACTTGGTACCCCCCCCCCCCCCCCTTGTGCTCGGACACCTTCTTTTAGCCACGCGGGGGGTCTTAAATCCCACCATTTCCCTCTATGTCATCACCAGTTACAATCCCAGGCTGATTTGCATAATATTCCCCTTCCCTTGCCGCTTCATTCCTCCTGCATACGACAAACTGCGGCAGGAATCCTAGTGGGATATTACCCGCTTACTTCCACCCAACTTATTCCCCATTCGTTGCGCGAGTGTGTGTGCGAAAGTGTGTGTGTGTGTGTACGTCGGTAGAGGTGAAGTACGGCAATGCGTGTGGTTCCACGTCCGACTGCCTCGGATGGTTGACCGCAATAATCGTTTTAGCCTCTTTCCGGTCGACACACGCGCAACAATTATGTATTTACTTAAAAGGCCACAAGACGATAAAATCATTTCGCCGCTGCGATGTCAGCGCGCCGCTATGGGAGGGCTTAAAAGCTAATGTCGCTAAACGTGACTTCAAAGCCTCCTGCGTTTCAAGTATTAAGTTATTAGCGCTAATGGGTCATTTCCCTCTGTGTGTGTATGTGTGTGTGTGTGTGTGTGTGTGTGTTATCAAACTAAAAATAGAAAAAAATAGATCCAACATCTGGAAAAATGTGTCAAACGTTAGTAAAATCTTGCCTCCAAAATGGCGGAAATGTCGCACGGTTAGCCTGAAAAATCGGAATACGCCCAATAAATAAATAAATAAATAAAGAATCCATGTTGCGAAACAAAAAGTCTTGAGAAGCAAAATGTGAACGCTCCATTTAACCAAATACTCACAGATGTTTCTTTCACGCTCCCAAATTGCAACGCAGCTCCCGGGACGGGATGCGACGCCATGTGCATTTAATGCGCTCGATTAATGCGATCGGATGGGCCTCATGTTTGCTAGAAAAAAAAAATGTAAGAAAAAAAACTACCCTTATGTATATATGTGTGTCCTTTTTAATTGCTTTTCACGCATTATGCACTTAATGAAGTCATCTCATTAAAGCTTTATTAATGGATTGCCAACATTTGGATTGTTTACCCACGCAGCCTTACAATTATGACGAGCGTCGCGTTGCATGACGAGCGTCATGCATGCACGCGATTGCAACGTGACACGCTATGTGCATGTTTGCCGTGAGCCCGTTAGCATACACGGATGCTGATATGCATGCATGGATATGGCGGCATATGAATGCTCTGTTCAGTCGAAATATGTGTGCAGACAAGTGGAAATAACAGATACCTAGCTAGGCCTTCACTCAACCCAGAAGTAACTCAGATAGAAAGCTAGCTAGCTAATAGACAGCTAATAGATAGTTAAGTAACTCAGATAGAAAGCTAGCTAGCTAATAGATAGCTAATAAATAGCTAAGTAACTCAAATAGAAAGCTAGCTAGTTAATAGATAGCTAACAGATAGCTAGCTTGGCCTTCACAAAACCCGGAAGTAACTCAGATAGAAAGCTAGCTAGCTAATAGACAGCTAATAAATAGCTAAGTAAGTCAGATAGAAAGCTAGCTAGCTAATAGATAGCTAATAGATAGCTAAGTAACTCAGATAGAAAGCTAGCTAGCTAATGGATAGCTAACAGATAGCTAGCTAGGCCTTCACTCAACCCGGAAGTAACTCAGATAGAAAGCTAGCTAGCAAATAGACAGCTAATAAATAGCTAAATAAGTCGGATAGAAAGCTAGCGAGCTAATGGATAGCTAACAGATAGCTAGCTAGAAAAAGGGGGGTCGTTCGGGTTGACAGGTGGACAAAATGTTCTCATATTATGCTGTTATTATTATGATTCAATTATGATATTTTTTTTCCAAGTTGGTATGATAGCATTATTAATATGAAAAGCAAATTAGTGACAGCTGATCATCAGACCAGAGTAACCACAGGGAAAAAGTCAAAGTTAGTGGATGCTCTCTGTGCATATACTATCGTGTATTTTTCACATGAGTAATTCGTTTTTTCACATAATTTTACATGATTTTTGGTAGTTAATAAATTTAAGCAAATTTGGGAGCCTAAGAGCCGGATCTTATTAGTGAGCCGAACCAAAAGAACCGGCTCTCTGAAAAGAGCCGGATATCCCATCATGAATGCACGCACCCTCAACACCACTCCACTAACAAAGCCCCTCCCCTTGACGACGGGCGACTGCATGATGTCACATTCAAACATTTGATTGGGTTTTGATTAAACGCGGAAGATTGCGCCATTTTAATTAATTTATTTATTTATTTTAAAAAAGGACTTCAGTAATCTTCTCGGGACAATAAGAATGCAAAACAACGACAACAAAAACCTTCATTTAAAGATGCCCAGCGGCAGACGGGGAGTTGGGGGGCGAGGGGGGGGGTCGTACTCCCCGTGTAGTCATTAACCAGGTGACAGTTTGATTGTTATGAAAAGCAAAGTGTTTAAGAATGTGAGTGCTGAGCCGACAACCCCGGGTGGGATTTGGATTAGACACGAGAGCTGCGGGCAAACGGCAAAACAAATTTGCCCTCCCCCCCCCTACCATCCATATCTGACAAAAACGTCGGTATCTTCTCACATCTCATTGATTTATTTGGGTTTGGAATGGCTTGCAGGAAGCTTGCTCTATCTTTCCTACCTCTTGCCTCTTGGATAAGAAGCGAAACGTCCGACACCTTCAGAGAAGTACAGATGACAGCTGAAGAAACCTTTTCATCGATGGACCACTCCGGTCCGACTGAGACTTTACACAGACGTATTACAGTAAAGTCTCGTTATATCGATATGGGATATATCGATAGTCCCGGTTATATCGATACTATTTCTATGCACGCACGGAGAAAATTACATGCAAACAGGGTCGGATATATCGATAGTCCCGGTTATATCGATATTTTTTCGGACTCCCTTCAATATCGATATAACGAGACTTTACTGTATTATTATTATTATTATTATTATTATGAATATTATTATTATTATTATTTAATGTAATCTAATGGAACTCAAAGCTACCTTTCCCGCCCCACCCCCGACCCCCCAGATTTCATCCCATAGTACTGTACATGAAACGAGTTGTAAACCAAAGGACACAATCCAGCCGAGTCGTGTAAAGCAGAGGTCCCCAACCTCCGGTCCGAGGACCGGTACCGTTCCGTGGGTCATTCGGTACCGGGCCGCGCAGAAAGAATACAAAAATTACATAAAAATGAAACATGAAAAATTACCAGATGACATCCATCTATGACTTACTCTTAACGCCTGTCAAAACGCTTGTCTAGGTCACGTGATACATACCGCTAAAATTAGCCCATCGTACGCTAGCAAAAAGGTCTTTCTTTATCCGACGGTCTGGGAAAATATTTTCTGACATTCAACCGGTCCGTGGCGCAAAAAAAAAGGTTGGGGACCACTGGTGTAAAGGATACTCAAAGCCTCGCTCGCGTTGTACAGTAAAGTCTCGTTATATCGATATTCAAGGGAGTCCGAAAAAATATCGATATAACCGGGACTATCGATATATCCGACCCTGTTTGCATGTAATTTTCTCCGTGCGTGCATAGAAATAGTATCGATATAACCGGGACTATCGATATATCCGATATCGATATAACGAGACTTTACTGTATTTTGAAAAGGCGCCACACACAAATGGACCGGAATAGCGGCAGCCGCATGCAGATAAGCAGAAACGGCAGCCTGTTGACCTTCGCAGAACAAGTGAGGACCGGCAACGAGAATTTATGCGCCCTCTCACTTTACGTTATTGGTTTATCCAAGCGTATTTGCGCCCCCCGCCATTTGTATTCACCTCTGGGCTTGAAGGTGAAGATGGAAAGATTTGTCTTTTTTTTTTCTTTTCATGGTACGAGTGGCATTGAACCGAGGCCATGTGACCCCCCCCCCATTTCAATGCTGCTAGCGCTACCGCCGTTAGAGGTCAACGTCGTCACCACGCCGCTCGTCTCCTTCATGGCTATCCGGTGTCCAAAATGGACTTTGCATTTACCTGTCATCATTACGGGCTTATTTTTGAGTCCTTTCAACCTCTCGGTGGAGGCGTTCATATTCCAAAATGAGAGCAGCGGTTTGAGATACAGTAATACCTCGGTTTACGAACGCTTTAGCTCACAAACTATAAATAGCTTGCTACAGAGCTAGCTATTAGCATTATAGATAGAAAGACTCAAATAGATAGATAGCTAGCTAGCTATTTGAGTCAGGAAACATATTAGCTATCTAGTTAGCTAGCTATCTATTAACAGGCTATCTACCATTCTATTAGTTAGCTAGCTATCGTTCTATCTATTTGAGTTACTTCCGTGTTGAATGATTATTAGCTAACTCTTACCTAGCTTTCTATCTATTTGAGTTACTTCCGGGTTGAGTGATTATTAGCTAACTCTTAGCTAGATAGCTAGCTTTCTAGTAGTTTTAAAACGTATTTAGTAGAAAATTATGTTTTATGGGGACCTTGGAACGGATTATTCTCATTTTAATGGTTTCTTATGGGAAATAAATATTTGGCAGACGAACTTTTCGCCTTACACACACTTTCTGGGAACCAATTACGTTCGTGAGCTGAGGTATGAATATATAAGAGGCCAAATGCAAGAAAGCTGAGTTTGCAGAATCCGGCTTGGCGGCGAAACATCTGCATCTCTGCCGCCATTTGTCCCGCCAGCAGCATGGAAGTCAATCCAAGAGCTTGGAGAGAACACAGGAGGAAAAGCGAAGAATTATCACTAGCGCAGATTGATAGCTTCAGATGTCTGGCCATGTGGACAGTAGAAGATTTAGTATGCGGGCCAGTGACCGAAAAAAAAAAAAAAACTGGCGGAAGGGCAAACAGTACTTTTTTTTTTAAAGGTTCCACTTCATATGGAAATGAGGACATGGGCTCCAGCACCGGATTTATGTTTTTAACGGTCATTATTTCACCGGACGAAGGGCTCACGCGCCACAGGCCCAAGTCTCACTACAATTGAGACGGGACCCACGGGGGAAAAAATAAAAGGCAGAGAAGAAACAAACAAACAAACAAACACAAAACAAATAAAGGCGCAGCACATATGAGGAAGGTGGGTTACTTTTATTTCTTTATTTATTTATTAAATTTTTGAAAGAGGCTCTCCGCCCCGCGGTCGTCCTTGGGCAATATCACCACAGACTGGATCAATAGAGCCATCACTCAGAATGGAAGGAGAGACAGTGAGAAATGTACAGGATGAGAAGAGGGGATTGGAGCTACGAAAACAAAACAAAAAAGATGGGAGGGGGGGGGAGGGATCGCGGGCGGAATAATGGATGGGAACCCGAACGAAGGAAACAAGCAGAGGGGCGGACCATTAGCGCAAACGCAAGGGGGGAGAGCGGCGAGAAATGCCGACGAGAGCGTTTGAAGTAAAGAAGTTGAAAAGGAAGCAAAGTGACAAGGATGGATGAGGGGAGCGAGGGGATTGGGGAGGATGAGGGAGGGGGGAGACGATGGGGATTGGGGGGGGCGGGGGGTGGACAAAAGGGATGAGCAAGGCAAAGAAGCCAGTGCCAGTGCGGTAAATGAATGTGATTCCGTCAGGAAGGCGAGATGCATGGTTAGGGGCTGGATTAATCCAATCCAAATGGAGGGAAAAGGTTCAAATGGGAGCTCGGAAATGGCGAGATTCAGAAAGTCCCGCCCTCTCGTTGGTGATGTCACGCCAGGATACTCCTTCACTAACTGCCTTGCTCGAAAATCAAAACAATGGCTTCAGACTGGGAGAAGATGCTTTCTTGTTACTCATCCAGTTTATGAATATGATTCAAATAGTTCTGAAGAGGAAAGCATACATGTTTGCAATTGATTCAAGAAGTCCTCCCGTATCAATTGCAGCTGTCTGGACTCCAATGTAGCGCCCGGAAAATGCACAAGATGGCGCACAAGCTCCGTTGGAAATGGGCTGATTTTTACGCTGGGAATTTGTGTCAACTAGTATCAAATGGTAGTCTTGGTACAACACACAACGATTCACCATGCCGTTATTTATGTTTTCCTTCTAATCTCGCCATCAACACGGATCAACATGATGTTTTCAGACCAAACAAAATACCCAAAATGCATTGCGTGTCGCTTTCTCGGTCAGGGGCGTTCCTTCCGTGACGTCACTTAGGGATCGTCATCAACTCAAAAACAAGACTTCTTGAATATTCAGCCCGAGTCTTAAAAGGTAAAATCTAGCTATACGCGGAGGAATCTTTGTAAAATGCGCTCAGTACAACTCATTTGAAGTCATTTTACAAATTATGGACGCAGCTTGTCCAGAGGTGTCGGTTATCCTTTAAGACGGGAGCCATTTTACATGTGAAAGGAGGAAGTCAAGTGTGTGTGTGCAAAGTGCAAATACCTTTGATGACGTCGCAATTCTTTTTTTTTTCTCTGTTGTCCATTTGAAGATGGGACAAAGTGAACCAAAAAGCTTTGAGGATTCAACGGACGTAAAGACTTCCATTTCAGACGTCCATTGAGGTCGCTCCTGAAGTGTTTCGCTCTTCCCGTACAAAATCAATATTGTCTCTGTGAAATTAAAACCGGCATGGAGCTCATCAAGAGAAGAAAGTATTGACGATATCAATACGACCACGTATTGGATACATCGCTAACAAAGCAGAACCAATGCGCCAGCACCCAAGATCAATACTGCCTCTGTCTACTGAAAAACAATCATTTTGTGTCACTAGATCGGATATTTGTGTTTTGAAAGGAGCTTATAAATCAAATGTATTATTATTATTATTATTATTATTATTATTATTAGTAGTAGTAGTAGTAGTAGTAGTAGTAGTAGTAGTAGTAGTAGTAGTAGTAGTAGTAGTTAGTAGTAGTTAGTATTAGTTTGTTTACAACTCAAAATGGATTCACCGGAATCGAATACGATGCTGACACCGGTGGATGAAAAGTGTACCTCAAATTGATAGAAAAATCTATCTATCTATCTATCTATCTATCTATCTATCTATCTATCTATCTATCTATCTATCTATCTATCTATCTATCTATCTATCTATCTATCTATCTATCTATCTATCCATCCATCCATCCACCCACCTTACCGTCCGTCCGTCCATCCGTCCATCCGACCTTTATTTATTTGATTATTGATCGATATTTGTGTTTATGTATTTATGTAATTATTGATTGATGGATTTCTTCATGTGTTCATTCATTTATTTACGTATGTATGTATAAATGTATTTATTAATTTATTCGATTATTGATTGATGGATTTCTTTGTGTTTATTTATGTATGTATTTATTTATTTATTTACGTATGTATTTACGTATTTATTGATGTGTTTAATCAATCAATCAATCAATCAATCAATCAATCAATCAATTAATTAATTTTGTGTGACTCTACCAATCGTATCCCTCTTCTAAATATTGATTAACATGTTAAAATCACCGAAATCCTCCACGAAATGGAAGAAGAAGCAGTCAACAAACAAAGCGGCCAAACGTAAAGCAAAACAGGCAACTTGAAGGGCAGCTACGATTTCCGAAGCTGAAGCAATTGGACAAGAGAAGTGCCTCACCTGTATTTCCGGGGGCGAAGAAGCTGCTGGATGTGGTCATGAGTCCTATCCTAATTGTTCCGTTCATAATGAATGGATGGATACAAATATTTAAATTGCCTAGATTTAGCAATAGTGCCGAGTCTGGTTTCAAACGGCTGCTTCAACCAGTTGACGGAAAGTAACTGTTGTCAATGTGACCAAACAAACACGGCAACTTGATCGGCAGCCATTACTAACGAAGATGAAGCTATTTGGACAAGAGAAGTCCCTCCCCTGGTGGTATCGCCGGAGCCCAGAAGCTGTTGTACGTGACATATCGTCAAAAAAAAGGTAATAAAAATAAACCCGTTGGCTTCTTTGAACAAGTAGCACCCAAGTGATTAAGTGGAAGGTATGAAAAATGCGAGGAGCGTTTGCACAGCCCGCCCACGTAAACATTTGCAGTTCAATCGCTAATAATTTAGCCTGCAGGTATCGGATGAAAGCAGCAAATAAATCGTATCATCTTTTGATCAGTCATATTTCTAAGTATCCGTGTGCAAGATCATAACGAAAAAAATATTGTGTTTACATGATAAGACGTATTTTATTACCTCATTGATCCTTTTCGTCATCAATCACTGTGTTCTATTATTTTCCTAGTGCCCGCCACAATGCTACACTTGTAGTCCAGTGTAGTGCTTTGAAAGGCGCTTAAAATAAAATGTATAATTATTACAGTAGGATGACATTTTAAAATGAATGAAGCTGATGTGTGTAAAATATTGAATTATTTTATAATTATTTTGGTTGTCAGTACCAGTGCTCTAAAACTGGAAATTTAAAAGTAATTGGAAAAACATTTCCGGCGTATACCACCATTTCACCAGTAAAGATGGTCTGCTACTCGTATTTCCCAGTATCCTGAATGCAACATACTTTGCTATTGGCTACCACGAGCATTAACAAAATGTAAAAAATGTTTCAAAATGGCGTCGCAGTTGGTCATGACTCCACGCCTTGTCTGTCGCCTGATTTTGCTCCCGTGTGAATATGAACACAAATGGCCTACTACTAGATTTTTCCACATTTTTTTTCTGTCAATATAGCTTGAATAACAGTACAAGAATGTTGTAACCAGTCTTAAAGGACAACCGCAGTCTCCGGACAAGTTGTGTCTATAATTTGTAAAATGGCTTCAGATGACTTCTACTGAGCGTATTTTACAAAGATTCCACGGCATATAGCTATATTTTACGTTTTAAGACTCGCGCTGAATATTCAGGAAGTCTTGTTTTTGAGTTGGTGACGAGTCTGTACGTGACGTCACTGAAGGAATTCCCCTGACCGAAAAAAGACACATTGTAGCAGTCCTTCCATCACGTCAATGTATTTTGCTGTACTTGTTTGGTCTGAAAACCTCATGTTGCACCAAAAAGCCGCCAGAACAGGGCGACCAAGCTCCATGTAAGGAATTTATCAGCCTGTGGAAACGGACTGATTAATTCCTTTACGTCTTGGCGTGACGTCGCGCACTGGGGGCGGGACTTTCTGAAAATGCCCAATTCGCAGCTCAATTTTTTGCTGATTTTGGACACATTTAGTCATTTTTATTGGTGTTTTGCATTTGAATAAAAATATCATACTGCGTGTTTTGGGTATTTTAGATGCTATAAAACGTTTTTCTGATGTCAGTTAGGAAACCAAAAGTGACGTCGGTTGTCCTTTAAGGGTTCTAGAACATACCCAGGCGCAGGTCAACAGAACAGGACTTTTTTTTTCCCACCCAACTTTTGCTGCCGTGTGAGCCATTTGCTATCTATTTGCTGTCTAGCTGGCTATCTATTAGCTATATAGCTATCTAGTTAGATATATGGATTGTATTGTATTTGCCTTTATTAGTCTCGCAGTGGAGAAATTTACATTTCATAGCAGCAAAATGATGAAAGGAATGAAATATGGCTGGCTATCTATTAGCTAGCCACATGGCTGGCTATCTACTAGTTAGCTATATGGCTGGCTATTTTATTAGCTGGCTATCTAGCTGGCTATCTATGAGCTAGTTATCTAACTGGCTATCTATGAGCTAGCTATCTAGCTGGCTATCTATTAGCTACCTATCTAGCTGGCTATCTATTAGCTAGCTAGCTAGCTTTCTATCTATTTGAGTTACTTCCGGGTCGAGTGAACGCTAGTGCGTGTTGTTATTATTATTATTAGGGGCAAATTCAATCTGAAAATATCAAAGAAGACAAAGATGAGTCTCCGTTAGCATTTGAAGAAGGCTAATTACTAGCCAGCTGGCCCGCGTTGGAGGTTGGGACCTTCTTCTTGCTGCCGTTGCTCTTCCAGAGACGCCGCCGGGAGGCCGCGGCGGCGGCTTAGATCAAATACACGTTATGGATGTTAATCCTCGACATGCAGCGCTGCTACCTCAGCAACTTTGCTCGTTACAACGGCGCTAATGCTGTCCATCAGCACGACCGCCGCTCAGGGGCTATTTTGGAAAATCGGCAAAATGGACGCCTGTGCGGCGCATTAGTTTTTTTTTTGTCTTGTAAATTAGCGAGAAATGTTATTAGCTCAAAACATCCGCATGTCGTGAAATTGAAACACATTCAAGCGCGTTACTTATTTATTTTGTTTATTTTTTTTTAATGGTGTGGGAGGAGGGTCCATCCTGATATTTGACATTGACTTCAATCTCCGCCCGCTGATCCGTGACTTTTAGCGTCCTCAAAAAGAGTAGAAACAAGATACGGAAAGGGCAGATATCGCTGATCAAAAGGCGCGGGATGATGAAATGCGACGACGACGAAATGAAATGAAACTGCTCCCCACCAAAAAAAAAAAAAAATAAAAAAAGAAGAGAGTCAGCCCAACTTGAACTTGGGCAAATTTCTCACTTGAGGGGGGTTACCAAGTGAAAAATTGAAAACTTTCTCTCTCTCTCTCTCTCTCTCTCTCTCTCTCTCTCTCTCTCTCTCTCTCTCTCTCTCTCTCTCTCTTTATTTGAAATGATTTTTTTTAACCCCAAGACACACGCTCGCATATACAGTATAAATATATGAGAAAAAAAATCTAAATACTGTATATAGTTTTTTTATGTATCTGTTTTTTTCATATCATGTATATTTTTTTAGATATATATTTTATTTTATTTAGCTATGTTTCTCATGTAATGTATATATATTTTTTACATTATTGATATATATATATATATATATATATTTATTTAAATATATAATTAAAATATGAAAATTATAGGAAAAAATCTATAAAAAAACGATATATATATATATATATATATATATATATATATATATATATATAATATATAGATATAAATCTTTATTTAGCCACTATTTCATATAATGTATATATTTTTTTCATATAATGTGTATATATATATAATATATATATATATATATATATATATATTATATATATATATATATATATATAATTAAATATGTAAATTAAAATATAAAGATTATATGGAAAAATATATAAATAAAACACTATATCTATATTTGTAATATAATATATCTTTATTTATGTATATATTTTTATATTTTATTCATATAATTTATATATTTTTTTCATATAATTTATATATTTCATATATATTTAGATTACATATATAAATTAAAATATAAAGATTATATGGAAAATCTATCAATAATTTGATTTAATATAGATATATTATAGATATATAATATCAATATATTATATAAATAAAATATAGATATATTATCTAAAATATATTAAAAAATATAGAAATAAAAAACAATGTCTATATTTAATAATAATAAAAAACAAAAAGTAAAAAACTAAAAAAAAAACAAATAAAAAAATACTGTACTATATATATATATATATATATATATATATATATATATATATATATATATAAAATGCCAATAAAGCCAATGCTAATAAAGGCAAATGCAATCCAATATATATAAATCAAATATAATTCTTTTATCCACTTTTGCTGTTTTTTTTTTTCCTCCTGCTTTTTTTGTCTGTCAGCACTTTCCTTGTCTTTGCTCACTCCACTTGATTATTCGCTGAGCGACTGATCTAAAGAGGAAGGGAAATCCAAGAAATTATATTGCTCTTTTTTTTATTTTTCATTTTACTTTATGGCACCATTTACTTGTGAGCTCCGCCTGCTCATTTTTGGGGAAAGAAATTTACGCTCGCCTTTAATGGCTGAATGTGCCGCCGGGTTCACTCGCCAGTCACAACTCTTCTGAGCCATTTTCTGGGGAAAATAAGCTGGTACAACCTAGCGTAGCGCCACCACCTCACCCGGCACAGGTGGAAAATGAACTATTTAGTCAATCGTGCTCTCATCACGCTGTACAATAATACCACGGTTTACGAACGCTTTAGCTAACGAACTTTTCGCCTTACGAACATTAAATTCACGAGAATATAATCTTGGCATACAAACTAGTTTTCGGCAAACACACGGAGCGCCACAAATGGCTGGCGGACTAGTTTTCGGCGGAAGAACACCAAACCGCACAGCCGAACAGCGCCGCCGTGGCTACCGGACTACTTTTCCACACCAACTTTCTTTGAGTGCACTCAGTGCAGACATGGTTTGTTATGGAGTGGATACGTTTGCTTTTTTGGGGTCCAAAAAGAGCACACCACAGGCTAGTGTGAAGCCGAAGAGGTCACAAAAGAAAATTATGGTCGAGCAGCAGAAGGAGATCACCGAGAAACACGCGTTTGTCTGACTTAGCGTCCCAGTACCAGTATGCTAAGTCGACCATTGCTACGTGTGGCTAATGGTGTTTCTGTGTTGTCTAAGCCAGTGCTCCCCAACCTTTTTTGCGCCACGGATCAGTTTAATGTCAGACAATATTTTCACGGACCGGCGGATGAATACAACAAAATAAGACGTTTGTTTTTTTACTCATTTTGCTAGCTTACAGTGGGCTAATTTTAGCGGTATGTATCACGTGACCTACACAAGCGTTTTGACATGCGTCAAGAGTAAGTCATAGACGGATGTAATCTGGTAATTTTTCATTTTTCATTTTATATAAATTATTTATTCCTTCCCCGCGGCCCGGTACCACATGACCCACGGACCGGAACCGGTCCTCGGCCCGGGGGTTGGGGACCTCTGGTCTAAGCAACGGTCTCAGGCAATGGAAGAGGTTGAAAAACTTCTGTTGATTTGGATTAATGAAAAGCAGCTAGCAGGGGACAGTGTGAGTGAGGGTATTATCGCCAAGAGAGCACGGCAACTTCACTCGGATATCGTCAAGAGGCAACTACATCAACGACCATCACAAAGGGAAATAAAATGACTTTATTATACAGTCCAGTTTATTTCTTTACTTACAATACAACAGCACATTTAGCTGTGTTAACAGCACATTTATTATACATAAAATAAGGTATATTCAGTGTAGTTTGAAGACTTATTTAGTAGGAAAATTATGTTTTATGACGACCTGGAAACGGATTATTCTCATTTTTAATGGTTTCTTATGGGAAATTACTGTTTGGAAGACACACTTTTCGCCTTAAACACACTTTCTGGGAACCAATTACATTTGTAAGCTGAGGTATCACTGTATTTACATTTTGTATGTTTTTTATAAGGTCTGCTAAGTGAATAAATCATCCCGTGGATCTGCTGTCTTGTCATGAATAATAAAGCATTTTTTCAGTGTCACTAATATGGGAAACATCGTGGGATGGTTGCGGTAATTCCGCCAGCCAATAAAATAGAGTTTGCAGCAGAGTGAGGCTGAATTTAGGGAAATGTCAACAGCGCCAATGTCAGTTTTTTTTTTTGCACACAAACAAATCGGCGAGTCGACAAGGAGGCTTCGTTTTGACACAAAGCTCCCTTTGATCCGCTGCTTGTGAGCGTTTTTGCTTTTTCAACTGTTTTTTTTTTTTAATCTTGCCAAGTCAAGAAAAAAAAAAGAATGAAAGAATTCAGGTTTTTTTTTCATAGCTAATCATTTTTTATAGACTGAATATATTTCAAACAATTTGGATCAGGTCGTTGGGGGGGGGGGGCTCGTTCCGTCCGGTTTCTTGAGCCACATTTAAAAGTCAAGCGGGATTTGGATTCAGTGTTTTCCAACTGATATGAGCTAGCTAGCGAGCTAGCTTTCTATCTATTTGAGTGACGCTGGTGCATGTGGCTGCCGCTGCTCACCCAAAGAAAAATTTATCCTGTGACTGTAAAGTGACCCTGACAGTTTTGAAAGCCGCTTAGAAATTGAATGTATTATTATTATTATTATTATTATTATTATTATTATTATTATTATTATTATTATTATTATTATTATTAGCTATATCGCTATCTCCTTAGCTATTAACTAGCTACCTATCTATTAGCTAGCCAACTTTCTATCTTTTTCTTTTATTTCGGGTTGAGTGAACACTGGCGCATGTGGCTGCCGCTGCTCACCCACAGAAAAACTCATCCTGTGACTGTAAAGTGACCTTGAGAGTTTGGAAAGGCGCTTATAATTGACATTAATAATAATATAATAATAATAATAATAATTATTATTATTATTATTATTATTATTTATTATTAGCTAGCTACCTATCTATTAGCTAGCTATCTAGCTTTCTATATTTTTGTGTTATTTCAGGTTGAGTGAACGCTGGCGCTTGTGGCGGCCGCTGCTCACCCACAGAAAAACTCATCCCGTGACTGTAAAGTGACCTTGAGAGTTTGGAAAGGCGCTTATAAATGAAATGTATTATGATTATTATTATTATTAGCTGCGGGCTACGTTGATTGGTCGATGGCCGGATGGTTCTGATCAGCACGTCACCGAGCTCCACCTTGAACGTCTCATGGGGAGGTGAGCGAAAGGACGTATGTGTTGAAATATTTTACACGCCCGTGTTCAAATGTGGGCGTGGGGGTGGGGTCTAAAAATTGTTTACCCGCCGTTGTGAACGTGACCAGACACCGAAGAACCTCGCAAGTCGGTTGCGGCTAATCAGCGGCCGCTATTTTGCCATTTGTCATTTGGCTCGACGCTTCCTTTCAAGCTCACCTTGTCAGCCTTAATGGTTTTGTGAACTCAATCATGAAAATGGGAACATGACCCCCTTCCGAAGATGTTTAATATGCAAACGACATTCCGATTGAAGATTGGTTTTCGTGTGAACCACGCAAATGACAGTTTGTAACCACTTGAACAAATGCGGACTGTCCAAGTTGGAAATTTGGTTGTTGTGTTGATCATGATCAGACCCACAAAAAATTTCTGAGCAGTCGTGGCCAATTGTTTCAAAACATGACAATTTGTAACAACTCGAGCTAAAAGCAGACTGTCTAAATTGATTTGGAGACTGGAAATTTGGTCGTTGTGTTGATCATGATCAGACCCACAAAAAAATTCTGAGGAGCCATGGCCAATTGTTTAAAAAAAAAAAAGACAGTTTGTAACAACTTGAGCAAGAAGCAGACTGTCTAAATTGATTTGGAGACTGGAAATTTGGTTGTTATGTTGATCATGATCAGACCCACAAAAAAATTCTGAGTAGCCGTGGCTTATTGTTTCAATTGGAACAAAATTTGGATCACCCATACAATCTGTGACTAAATAGCAGGAAATACAATATTTTTGGGTCATTCCCAAAATTTTCCAACTCATCGAAACCCACAAAATTTTCAAGAGATCATTCCATAAGGATTTGAACCAAACCTTTTATATTCGAATCAAAATGCCAACCCTGAGGCATCAGCACCCCACGCTGGCGGTATGAGATCGATGCAGAAATTTGGTTGTTGTGTTGATCATGATCAGACCCACAAAAAATGTCTAAGTAGCCATGGCCAATTGTTTCAATTGGAACAAAATATGGATCACGCATACAAACCGGTTGGACTAAATATCAAGAAATCAAATGTTTTTGGTCATTCCTAAAATTTTCCGACTCATCAAAACCCACCAAATTCTCAAGAGTCCACTCCACAAAAATTGAAACATAACTTTTTATCACCAATCAAAATGCCAACACTCAGGGATCTCTCATCAGCGCCCCACGCTAGCAGAATGAAATCGATACAAAAATACCTGCACCCGGCGCTCCGATTTCCCATGCTCAAACGCATCGCGCAAATTTTGCTCACCGTGCGACACAATTGAATCAATTATTAACAAGAAACTTTAAAAATACATTTTATGACAAAAACATGCAATGTCGCTTTAACAGGACTTTGCTGCGTTTTAATATTTCATCCTGGTACTTAATTGTTAAAGTCATTTTTTTTTTTAGGTGAAATAATTCACTAGAAAAAGCATTTCTTTGTCGTGATGGTCCGAAGTGAAGATTAAGTGTGTTTGGATCGTGCAGTCTTTTACTTTGATGTTATTTCAGAAGGCGCTGATGTTTTATTGACAGGAAGAATGCTAGCAGGCCATCCCTGCAAAAACGGAAACAAAAAAAAAATCTGTAAAAAAATCCTATTGGTGACAAAAAAGCACAATGCTAATTATCTGCCATCTTGGATTTTTTTTTTTTTTTTTTTTTTTTTTTTGTGGGAACTTTATTTTGGAAAATGGATTTGGGGGCGGGGTTAAATTTTTTTAATTTTAAAAGTCGTTTTTAAAGTCGACGGGCTGATAGGATTCGCCATTCTGGTTGAGACATTTTTTGTGTTGTTTAACACAAAGAAACGGCGAGTAAAATGTAAAAAGTAAGTAAAAAAAAGTAGTATTTTTTTTTCTAAGATTGACTTGACTAACTAACTAGTGCCACAACAAAGCAGGGAGGCCAGCTAGCGAGTGCACTAACTAGCTCGCTGCCTCGCTTTGGCGCTAAGCAATAAAATGGTCGAGTTGCATGTGTGTGGCATATTTCAGTCGTGTTTTTTTTAAACTATTTTCACGATAAAATGGAAGCGGTTAAACTTTCAAATCATGTCAAAGTCAAAGTCAGCTTTATTGTGAAATATGCTAATATGCATGACATACAGCACAGATTAAATTAATGTCCTCTCGGACCCAGCATGCAAGACACTTATAATGTGGCTAAAAAGGCATACAATTGACAACAGACAATACATGTAATTTCTGTATGTAAAGTGAGAAAGTGTTGTATGTAAAGTGACGTAATGTAGTAGTGCAAAAACAAACAACAAAAAAGGGTCGAAGTGAGGTCTTGCAGAAAAAAAAAACGAGAAAGAACAAAAAATAAAGGTCAGGATGATAGTACAGCGTGTACTCAGTGTTCGGTGAGTGTGGCAGTGGGAAGGGGCAGGGGGGGCAGGTTGAGATCGGAGACAATGATCGCACAGCTAGCTTTGATAACCGTGGAGATGTCGTCTCTAATCTCAACAGGAAGTCAAAAGGTCCCGCCCATCATAGGATCGCAGTACCTGCATGAAAACTGACCCGAGAGTGCCTCTCCTCATTAGTGAACCTCAGAACATCTTCAGTAGAATCTCCTGACCTCACAAAGTCAGTCTTGTAGACCTCACAAAGTGCTAACTTCAGCTCCTTCAACTTTCTTTCTTTCTTTCTTTCTTTTTTTTTCTTCTTTTTTTTGTAACCGGCCACGCTGCACAAATTAAGACCCGACACAGCGCAGAAACAATGCTGAGCACCATTAAATGCGCTAGGTTAAATGATACCTGCAGGTTTTAGAGGTGAATCTGCATTAGAAAAAAAAACTCATGGGAACACGACGACCAGAGCTCAATAAAAACTAAATCTTACAGACTGCTGCGTCCATATTTTTGTTTCCTTCCAAAGAAATAAAATAAATAAATAAACAAACACAGGTAGGTAGGTAGGTAGGTAGAGATAGATAGATAGATAGATAGATAGATAGATAGATAGATAGATAGATAGATAGATAGATAGATAGATAGATAGATAGATAGATAGATAGATAGATAGATAGATAGATAGATAGATAGATAGATAGATAGATAGATAGATAGATAGATTTTTGGGTCACAATCACGTGACATTGAAGAGCACAAAAATTAAACTACTGGTTAACTTGTAGTCGATTCCGAAATATAAACTACAAATAAAAAAGAAATACATCCAAATTAGTCCTGTGGTTTCTTGAGAAAAGCCTCACCAAATCCTGGTTTGCGTGACGACGTGACACTCGGCATCCGTTTTGGTTTAGAATTTGCCTCAAAATGACTGGCGTGCGTGTGTTTGTTTTGTTTTATTTTTGTATCTTTTATTTTTTTTCTAATGTGTTTGTTGAAGAGCTGTGGATTAACGAGGCGCAGCAGCAAGGCAAGCTGTGAAAATGACATTTAATAACCAGCACAACTCCAGACAAAACAATAATTGCGGTTTTCATTTTTATTTATTTATTTTAGCTGTGAGGCAAGGGCTGCGTTTATTTTCTCATTTGTGGGGAGATGAGGGCTCGTGTGTACGAAGTGCTGCAACATGCAATGAAAATCAGTCACACAACTACAAAAAAAACCCAAAACGAACATAGCACATGAACTCGTTCAGCGCCATTCCCAAATTGAAAATATGACACAGAGCGCCATTCCTCAATTTGCTCGGGTTTTGGTTTTTCTTGCTGGGGTGCCGATAAAGTGCTAGACAGACCTCTGGTAATGTTTTTTTTTACCTTCCACGAGGGGGCAGCGTTTCCCCTTTTGTGCATGTTAGCGCTTTGTTACAGCTAAAGCTAGATGAACTAATATGTATTGTATTGTATTGTGCAGTGATACCTCGTCTTACGAACGCTTTAGCTCACGAACTTTTCACCTTCCGAACATTAAATTGGCGGGAATAAAATACAGTAAAGTCTCATTATATCGATATTCAAGGGAGTCCGAAAAAATATCGATATAACCGGGACTATCGATATATCCGACCCTGTTTGCATGTAATTTTCTCCGTGCGTGCATAGAAATAGTATCGATATAACCGGGACTATCGATATATCCGATATCGATATAACAAGACTTTACTGTATTGGCATACAAACTAGTTTTCGGCGGACGAACCAAATCATACAGCGCCACGGTGACTGGCGGACTCGTTTTCGGCAGATGAACACCGAACCACACAATCGAATAGCGCCACGGTGGCTGGCGGACTAGTTTTCCACACCCCCTTTCTTTGAGTGCAGACACGGTTTGTTATCGAGTGGAGCACTTTTGCTATTATTGGAGCGAAAAAGACCCCACCGCAGGCTACGGTAAGCACGAAGAGAAAATGAGGGTCGAGCACAAACGAGGTGTGCGTTTGTGTGACTTAGGGCCGATACTACCAGTAAGACTTTAGTTCGCTGACGAAGCATCTTGAATAAGAAGCGAAACGTCCGACACCTTCAAAGAAGTACAGATGACGGCTGAAGAAACCTTTTCATCGATGGACCACTCTTGTACGACTGAGAGCTTACACGGACGGACTGTATGGAATGTTTATGTAGTCCTAAAACTCAATATTCTGTGTCCTGGAATTTGAGTGACAATGACAAAAGCCCTGGCACTGGAATGGTCACAATTTTGCACATCGTCTGGCATTGAATGAGTTCAAAGCAATGCCCAGAAAAAAATATATATATATAAAAAGCATCACGATGAATGAGTGAGAGCAACAGGCGCTTTTTGGTTCTTACTCCAAATTGTTACAAGGTATTTCCGAGGGTGTTCTGACATTTGCAAACCTTTGGCATTTCGGGGCCACAGCAGCGCAACGCGGCATCAAGACAAACCCGGCAATAAACTCACTTTCTACCCAGTAATACTTCACCGAGCGGCACGGAAGCGATATTTATAATTTTATCCGCCGTTATTACCTCGCTTCGACGAGTTTAGCGCGCGAGTGTCCGCGTTGGTGTGGAGCCGAAATTAATGCGACACTCTCGCAACCTACATAACCCCCCCCGTGTCAGTTTTTCACCTTTTTCTCCATAAGAAAAAACACATTTGGTCACGACCGTCTTAGATTTGTCACTAAAGTGGACCCACAGAATTTTCAGTATTAGGACTACATCAACATTCAATGCAATGTACCAAACCGTAGACTCTTCTTTTATCAGAAAAAAATAGTTAATTCCTAAGTTATGTGGGTCTGGAGTTATCTGAGCTGGAAATGAGGGTGGATGTCCAAAATACAATGCGATACATACATATTGGTTTATATGGCGCTTGAACAACAGCTGAAGTTGAAACAAAGCTCTAACAAAGGGAAAAAAAGGAAATGCTACCCCCTTGTGGAAGGGAGAAAACATTACCAGAGGTCTGGCCAGCGCTTTATCGTGTGCCAGTTTTTGTCATTGTCACTCAAATTGAAGGACCCACAGAATATTAAGTTTTCGGACTACATCAACACTCAATGCAACGTACGAAACCTTAGATTCTCTTCTTTTATCAGAAAAAAATAGTTAATTCATAAATTATGTAAATCTGGAGTTATATGAGCTTGAAATGGGGGCAGATGTACAAAATCCAATACGAAACAACATCTTTAACAACAGCGACTTCCTCGGGAGAATAAAGGGCTTCATTTTCTTGGAGCAAATGAACAATATTGTTTCAATTGGGACTTTCCTTTTGCAAGATCGCATCCGGCGTCAAAGCAATTGGACGTGATGCTACCGCGTGCCGTCATGCTGATAACTTCGTTTGTGTGCCAAAATAGTTTGCTGAGATTTATATTCCCACTTCGCGACTGGACGTCTTTTTCTTCCAGCGCGGCGGACGGACGGACGGCGGCAGTTTGTAATAAAGCTGAGGTGGTGTGTGCGCATGCTAATTTGGGCCGAGGACAGCGCTAGCAGCGCTAGCTGTGTGTGTGTGTGTCCACGAGTCATAAAAGTGGAAAGCGTGTATACAGCTGCTGGCCATTCTTGGGAGGTCCGAGGAAGAATGTCGAGCTTTCATCTGCGCAGGTTTTCCTTATGCATGACTTGCCGTCTGGAGATTTTCATCGACGTATAACGTCAAGATGGAATCTTTTTATTTTCATGTATAATTCATTTTTTCCTGATGAATGGGGACGTTTCATTTCGGTGACAGGTCACCGCAAAATGGCGTCAGGTCGTTATTTTTGTTTTGTTTAATGGGATTTTATTGTGGAGGGGTGGGGGGATTTGGATATTGATGAGACAAAATATCTGTTGAATAAATAGAAATAAAAAGTAAAAGTAATTGGATTATTATTTCATCAAAAAATACCTCAAATCCTCAACCGCTGATTTTATGTACTTTTTTAATAATAATAATAATAATACATTTAATTTATAAGCGCTTTCAGAACTCTCAAGGTCACTTTACAGTCACAGGATCAGTTTTTTTTCCTGTGGGTGAGCAGCGGCAGCCACACCCGCCAACGTTCACTCAACCCGGAATAACTCAAATAGATCGAAAGCTAGCTAGATAGCTAATAGACAGCAAATAGGTAGCAAGCAAGGTAACTAGCCAGATAGCCAGCCAGAAAACTAGCTAATAGACAGCAAATAGATAGCTAGCTAGGTAGCCAGCCAGTATATTTTGTGGAAACCCGGGAACGGATTATTCCCATTTTAATGGTTTCCTATGGGATTTTTTTTTTTTGAGATACACACTTTTCCCCTTACACACTCTGTCTGGGAACCAATTAAGTTCGTAAGTTGAGGTCTCACTGTACTTTCATACACGATCACACACACACACATACGCACGCACAGAAAGACACACAAATATAGACACACACCGACAGAAAGACATACCGAAAAGAAGCACGCGCACACAATCACGCACAGTCTCGCACACGTGCGCGCACACGCGCGCACGTACGCACGCAGCTGGTGCGCCCGATTCCATCAGACGGCGAGCCAGCCGGGCTAGTCCGAGCTTCGAGCTGCTCCTCTTCTCTTTTTGATGAGCTTTTATTTTTATTGCGTGTCCGGAAGAGGAAGAAGGGGCAGTTGGGAAGGGGGCGGGGCAGAGGGTTTGGATTGCAACAACTTTCCGGAGGCGCGACGCGGGACGAACGAAGAAGAATCGCTGAGCAAAAGGAGCGGCGTCAAGCAAGTGAAGCGTTGGAGCCCGGCGGCCGACGGGGAGCTATGCCATCTCCCGCCGAGCGGAGCCCAGTCCTCCCGCGTCTCGAGTCGGAGCCGCAGCATGGTGCCCCTCTCCGGACCCCGGAGGCGCCGCCTGGCCCCCGGGAGAGCCCCGCCGCCCTTCTTCCCGCTGCTCGCGTTGCCGCTGCTCGCCGCGCTGGCGTCGCCGGAGCAGTGTTCGCCGCCGCCGGCGTCGTGCCACCTCCTCGCCCGGATCGGACACGCGGTGCGCCTGGGCGCCCTGCTGCCCGCCCGCCAGCCGGCCCGGATACAGAACGCGCTCAACCGCGCCCTAGCTAGCCTCCGGCACCAGAGCGCCGCCGCCGCCGCCGTCTCGGACTCCTCCTCCGGCGGCGGCGGCGACCCGGCGCGGAGCCTCCCGCCGCTGCCCTCCAACCTGAGCCTGGAGGTGGTGGCTCGCTCCCCGGCCGGATGGGACCCGGCGTCGCTGTCCCGGTGCGCCTGCCAGGAGCTGGTTGGGCGCGGGGTGAGCGCCGCGCTGGCTTTTCCGCGCTCCAGCGAGGAGCTGCTCCAGGTGGAGTTCCTCTCCAGTTTCCTGGAGACCCCCTTCATCTCCATCCTGGAGGACACGGAACCCCTTGTCACTAAGGTACGTGCCTGACCACGCAACGCGAGAAGCCTTTCATTCGTTTGTTCGGCGCACTTCTGCTACAAACTGTTTTGAGGATGGATGGATGGATGGATGGATCTCGCTATTGATCTATCGAACGATCTATTTATTTATACTCTATATCAGGGGTGTCAAAGTCATTTTTTGCGGCGGGCCACATTGTCGTTCTGGTTTCCTCTCGAGGGCCGTTATGAATTTAGGGAAGCCATTAGAATGTTTTAATCCCTTCAAATATTACATATAGAGCACACAGCAAATTGATGAATAACTCGTTTTCACATCTGAAGTCAAGTAGAATGACTTTTATGGTGGTTGACATCCAAAAATATGAAATTTTGGCTCAGATTTTAGCAATCATCATGGAATTTAACAAGTTTGATTTGCTTTTGCGGGCCGAAAAAAATGATGTGGCGGGCCGGATTTGGCCCGGGGGCCTTGACTTTGACACCTGTGCTCTATAGTCATGTATTTATATTTATTGTCATTTATTTTGCTAGTATGTTGCTATATTTTATTGCATATATTTTTAAATAATGTTATGTGTTTTTATTTATATATGCAGTTTTATTCAATTATATTTATCTATATTTATTGGTTGTTTTATATGTATATTTTATTATCTAGATTATAGTATAGTAGTTATTTATTTATATTTATTTTTTCATTTTGTCTTTATTTGTATAATTTTTTTGTTTTTATTCATTTGTATATATCTATATTTATTGATTTATTTATATTTATTTCTTATTTTTTGTATGCATTATTATTTATTTTATGTATTTATTTATTTAATGCTATTTATCTATTTATTTATTGATTTGTATTTATATTTATTTAATTTATCATTATATGTATTTATTTGTATTTTTGTAGTTTTATTTATTTATTCGTGTATATATCTATATTTATTGATTTATTTATATTTTAAACTATGTATTAGTATTTATTATGTATTTATTTAAGCATGTATGTATTTACTTTTATTTATCTATTTATATTTATTTATATTTTTTTAAGTATTGTTTTGTTTATTTTTATTTATTTAAATATTTATTTATTACTTGTTTAATTTATATTCTTATTCAAGGCCGACTACCTTCCAGTGAGTATTAAATGTCAGTCAAATCGATTCGCTGCGGGACTTTGCAACACCAACAAGCACATTGAGTACTTTTTGAACATCAATTGTGATTTATTGATTATTATATTTTTTTGTGTGTGTGTCAAATGCAACAAATCACATCCACTCATCAGACGCTGCACAGGAAATAAATCAATTATTATTTATTGGGAATATCACACTGGAAAATTGGCAGAGTACTTTTCTTCACTAGCGTAGAATTTATTGAATTTCAATAATTTGAACTACACAAAAAAATGTACCCATTCATAAAACTGATTGATAGTTTTGACTTGGACAAATGACTTTGTGAGTAAGTGAAGATACAGTGATACCTTGGTTTACGAACTTAATTTGTTCCCAGACAGAGTGTGTAAGGCAAAAAGTGTGTATCTCAAACATTAATTTCCCATAGCAAACCATTAAAACGAGAATAATCTGTTCCCAGGTCCCCATAAAACCTAATTTTCTACTTTCTAATTTTCTAAGCCTTAAAACTACACAAAATATATCTTATTTTATGTATAATAAATGTGCTATTGTATTGTAATTAAAGAAATAAACTGTTATTGACCTATGTGATGGTCATTGATGGCTTGATGGAATGGAGTGGCCGGTTTCCTCAGCATGAAACACTTGATGAGGAACGTCGGCTTCTTCTTCCACCATCTTGAGGAATGATTCCTTGTAAGCTTTGGCAGCTTTCTCTGCGATAATTTTACCTAGTTCCTCATCAATTGTGTTCTGTTTGGCTGACTTGATAGCTTTTTGCATCAAGTGTACAGATGGCTTGTGCGGGTTATTTGGATTGGATTGGATATGCCTTTATTGAATTTGAATTTGAGGAGCCTGATTGATGGTATATTTTAACCTTGCAGTCTACACTCTGTCTTTGAACTACCAAAAAAGTTGAAACGAGTCCAAATTTCACTGTTTTTCATCCATTTTGTCACCCTCTCTCTGTCGTCTATTTTTATTAGCAGCTCAGTGTTTCTGTAACTCCCCCCCACTGCTGCGTTCTTGACCAATCACATGCAGCTTTAAGACCGGGGGCGGGGAATAAAGGACAAAAACAAGTCGGCTGCCATTTCCTTGACACATCATTCATTTTGGCGCTCTGTGTGTATCCCGAAAAATAGTTTGTATGCCAAGATTAAATTCTCGTGAATTTAACGTTCGTAAGCCATAAAGTTTGTTAGCCAAGGCGTTCGTAAGCCGAGGTATCACTGTACATCTTTTTTTTTGGGGGGGGGATTTATGAGTTGAATCTCGGGGTCGGTTCAACCTGGGGGGCGCCCTCCACATGCATGTTTCATACCTCCACTTTGCATTGAACCTCCAAATCCCCTCCAGCAGAAGCTGCTTTTTCTTGACTATATTCTTATTATTCCTTCAAGCTGTCTCTGCACAGTCTTGACAGTGTGTCAGTGTGTGTGTGTGTGTGTGTGTGTGTGTGTGTGTGTGTGCGTGTGTGTGTGTGTGTGTGTGCGTGTGTGTGTGTGTGTGTGTGTGTGTGTGTGTGTGTGTGTGTGTGTGTGTGAACAAGATGAGGTGTTTAGTTTCCTCTCCGAGTGAATCTCTCCAACAGTTGAGTTGTTGATAGATTGACGTTCCCGAGTCGTGCGTCGTCCGCTTCCTGTCGCCTTGCGTGTACCAATATTTATGTGTGTGTGTGTCCTCCACACCACGCTCACACAATTTATGGATAGGATCTACTATAAATGTTGAAGACTTCCGAAAGTCACTCGGGAACATTGACAATTTACCAGGAAGGAAAAAAAAAAACATGGCTCAGAATTCAAACAAAACTCAAATCTTGAAAGACATCAGCTCAGTGAGCTTCGAAAGCGCGAGTGGCCTATCTGGGACTCGATGGCCGCTTGTGGTTGTTTGGCTAGCTTCGGTGCGGCTAGCGGACGTTCACTTGACAAGCGTCCAAAACGGCGAGCGGAATTTATGACCTCAATCTTGTTATTTGATTGACATGCAATTGCAAATACTGGCGCTAAACGCTAAGTTGTTTTACCTCTATTTATATCCCTGTTTTGTGATTCTAAAGTTTCCTTGAGAGATTTCAAAGGCGCTTATAAATAAAATGTATTATTATTATAAGTGCTAAGCGCTAATTGCTAATCATAAATCACTAAACACCAATCGCTAAATGCTAATATCTAATTGCTAAACACCAATGTATTATTATTATTATTATTATTATTATTATTATTGTAAATGCTAAGCGCTAATCGCTAAAGGTGAATCGCTAATCGCTAAACACCAATGGCTAATCGTTAATTGCTAAACACCAAGCGCTAAAGGCTTATTGCTAAGCACTAGGGGCTAAGAGCTAAGTGCTAAATGCTGAACGTTAATCGCTAAACACCAATCGCTAATTGCTAAATGCTAATCACTAAACACCAATCGCTAAATTCTAATTGCTTAGGGCTAAGAGCTAAGTGCTAAGCGCTAAACGCTAAACACTAATCGGTAATCACTAAACACCAATTGCTAAATGTTAATCGCTAAACACCAATCTCTAAATTCTAATCGCGAAGGGCTAAAAGCGAAATGCTAAATGCTAATCGCTAAATACCAATCGCTAAATGCTAACCACAAAACGCTAAGGGCTAAGAGCTAAGTGCTAAATTCTAAGGGATAATCGCTAATCGATAAACGCTAATCGCTAAATACCAATCGCTAAATGCTAACCACAAAACGCTAAGAGCTAAGCGCCAAATGCCAAGGGCTAAGCGATAAGCTAGCTAGCAAATTACCTTTTCAAGAAGGGGTACTGAATACTTTGTGGAGAGGGTGATATCTTTGTGTTTTGTGTTTCGGTTTCCTTCGTTCATGCTTCATTTGTTTTGGCCATTTTCATTAATCAGTTAAAAAAAACTGTGAAAATATGAAATTATTTTTCGTCTTCCAAATATGTTTTAATATGCTAGTCGGCTAATATTTTGCCAATTTTATGAATGGCAAACACCCGGTCGACCGCATGAGGAACGAGAAGGTCTCAACATGAGCTTTGGTCATGTGATGTCAACGACGCTCACCGCCACGGCGACGTCGCAACGGGGTGAGGTGAGGTGGTGCGGGGGAGACGGTAAAGGGCGAGCCGGGACACAGCTGAACGCTTCCCCCAGCTGCAAGGAGGACTTTGAGCTCGGTAGGATTCTGGCACATCGCCACAGGGCAAAAGAAACAACCATCACTCTTTCCCTTTCTGGGTGCATCAGCCTTTTTTTTTTTTTTTTGTTCGCTTTGCCTTTTTTGCAGTTTTATTTTGGCGGGGGGCATCATGGGGGGGGGGGGCGCAAAGTACAGCACAGCATGTCCTGCATGTCCGCTGACACAACATGGGCATTCTCTCACATCAAGTATTGATGTGGTATCCGAGTATTTATGCGGCTTTGTCCATGGAGGTTGTGTTAGCATTAAGCTAGCGAGGGCTAGCATTATGTTAGCGAGGGCAATATCGATTGATTGTAACCTCCCGATATATTTTTAAGATCTGATTACAGTGATACCTTGGCTTACGAACTTAATTGGTTCCCAGGAATTGTGTGTAAGGCAAAAAGTGTGTATTCCAAACATCAAATTCCCATAGGAAACCATTTAAATGAAAATAATCCGTTCCCAGGTCGCCATAAAACAATTTTCGCCTAAATAAGCCTTAAAACTACACCAAAAATAGCTTATTTTATGTATAATAAATGTGCTATAGTATTATAATTAAAGAAATAAACTGTACTGTATAATAAAGTGGTTTTATTTACCTTTGTGATGGTCGTTGATGGCTTGATGGAGTGGACGGTGTCATCAGCATGAAACACTTGATGAGGAACGTAGCCTTCTTCTTCCACCACCTTCAGGAATGAATCCGTGCAAGCTTTGGCAGCTTTCTCTGCGATAATTTTACCTAGTTCCTCATCAATTGTGTTCTGTTTAACTGGGTTGATAGCTTTTTGCATCAAGTGTACAGATGGCTTGTGCGGGTTATTTGTGGATTTGTGCCTGATTGATGGGATATTTTAACCTTGCAGTATAGATGTGTTGTAGTGGAATTTACTTTCAACGTAGCGCACTACAAAATCTGAGATTCTTAAATGATGTTTTTTGATGGAACCGAGATTCAGTTTTTGTTTGTCAACAGTCAAAGCCGCCCAGCCTCTCGTCCCGTGTGCGAGATGCTATCCTGATCCCAAGACGACAAAAAGGGAAATAAAAAAAACAATCCTCATTCTTTGTTTTTTTTTTGGACCAGTCTGTGACTGAGCCGATTTTTGCCAGACTGGATTATTTCTCGCCCCGAATCGGCCTGATACTCAATGGAATTTTGTGCTCTCATTCAATAGAGGCGCAACAACAACACACGTTCCCCTGTCTTGCTAGCGCTTTATCGCTATGCTTTCTACTTAACCTAATTAGAAGCTGTGTGTGTGTCTGTCTGTGTGTGTGTGTGTGTGTGTGTGTGTGTGTGTGTGTGTGTGTGTGTGTGTGTGTGTGTGTGTGTGTGTGTGTGTGTGTGTGTGTGTGTGTGTGACCCCGAACTGTAAATCTACGCTGTACATGGCGGACGTGCGCGTGTTGAAAAGCAAAGTGGGGGAAGGTCTACCAAAAAAAAGAGAGGAAAAACAGATTAAGTCCTTCAAAATGTCCGCTTGAGCAACATGATTACAGTTGATGTTAAAGCTCGTGTAACCTCGATTCATCCCCTGCTGAGTGAACCAATCGACCTTCCTAGCTTGTCTCATACTTTAGATAAAAGAATGTGTGTCTATACACATGTGTATATATATATATATATATATATATACACAGTAAAGTCTCGTTATATCGATATCGGATATATCGATAGTCCCGGTTATATCGATATTTTTTCGGACTCCCTTGAATATCGATATAACGAGACTTTACTGTATGTATATGTATATGTATATGTATATGTATATGTATATGTGTGTATATGTATATGTGTGTATATATGTATATATATGTATATGTATATGTGTGTATATGTATATGTGTGTATATATGTATATATATATATATATATGTGTGTGTATATATATATATATATATATATATATGTGTGTGTGTGTGTGTGTGTGTGTGTGTGTGTGTGTGTGTGTGTGTGTGTGTGTGTGTGTGTGTATATATATATATATATACACACACACACATATATATATGTATGTATATATATGTATGTATGTATATATATATGTGTATGTATATATATATGTGTATGTATATGTATGTATATGTATATATATGTATCTATATATATATATTTCTCTGACTCAACGCGAAGCTTTCGTCCTTATTTGCTCATTGCAATGAAGTGAATTCGTTTGTCGCCACCGTCGATGTATTTCTTTGCCGTCTCCTTTTCGCCCACGCCAGCGCTTCGATTACTCTTGAAATACACCCTTGGACTTCTTCTTCACCGGGGCTTCATTTCATTTCATAGTCTTAATTCGTGATAGCGCGCGTGGTATTCGCCTCGGTGGCGCCCTTGTTTGTGCGCGGCGCGGTAAATATCCTTTCAAGGAAGACGTCTTATTAATAATTCAGGCGGAGGTTTTTATGAGATGAATTCTGAAAGCCAAATTAAAAGCAAGAAGCGGCTTTTTTATTTTTATACATGGCAAAACTTTGCAAAGATCATCTTTTATCTTGATTGGAGTTGTCCTCCAAACATTTTGGGGGAAAAAAAATCCTTTTAACGACGCGTAGTTGTTTTTACGTTGCAGTCACGGTGTTTGCCACAAGATGGCAGATGTTGCACAAGACTCTTCTTCTCCAGCAGAGAAGAAGAGTCTTGGCAAAGGACTTGCATACAATTTACTATCCGGCTAGTTTTCTTGTACATGCTAGCTACCATAATAATAATAATACATTTCATTTATAAGCGCCTTTCAAATCTCTCAAGGTCACTTTACAGGATAGGTTTTTCTGCGGGTGAGCAGCGGCAGCCACACGCACCAGCGTTCACTCAACCCAGAAGTAACTCAAATAGATAGGAAGCTATCTAGCCAGCTAATAGATAGCTAGATAGCTGTCTTTTTTTGCACATCATCTGGTAGTGAATGAGCCTCCAGAAAGAAATTGAAGAAGCAAGCAAAACTTGGAAACCAAGACACATTTTCCATGTAAATGCCCTAATCCGTTCCGAGGCCACCAAAATCAGACCGAAATGTACCCTACAGCGACAAAATCCTCAAAATATGTCACAAATATATTACGGTTAGATTATTGCACAATCAATCAGAGTTTTGTATCATATAAAACAAAAAAAAGGACAATAATCTGTAGGTCCTGCCATTCAAGTGACAATGACAAAAAGCCTCCCACTGGAGTGGACACTTTTTTTTTGCACATCATCTGGCAGTGAATGAGTTAAGATGATACATTTAGTACAATACCAGATGCGATAAAACCCGAAACGATTGCCCACCTCTGATTTAACCCACGACACCTTACGCCTCATTACCATTTGTTTAAATGCAATAATGAGGATTTTTAGCCTTCATATGGGAACGTCTTTAACCCCTCCCCCGACGTCCTTGCCGCACACGTGCCCTTTCATTCAGTCATTCTTTTATTATTGTAAGCTTTTTAATGACAGCCTTTCACTAGTAAAATGAAAATTATTGGCGGCGGCAGGGGGAAGGAGGTACGGCTGGGGTGAAGAAATTCATTGAATGAAATGACATTTACATATGTTAGAAAACGACTGTTTTTGGCTATGAGGGTGGCAGTCGCAGGCGTATGCACGTGCAGTCGCAGGTTGTTGCGTATCGACACGTAACACACGCGTAGTGCGGTGCGGTGCAGTGCGATGGCTTACTAAGCCTTAATGAGGCTTCACAAGCTTGCTGCCTTTCACATTTTCTTTTGGATGATGAGGGGATTTACGACACAGTCCAGTAAGCATCCGAGAGTTGGAAGAAGGGGTGGGAAGGGGATGGCGAGGGGGTCGACCCGTCCCCCCCCCTCCCCCAAAAGCCAGGCCACAGCCTGAGCCAAGTGACAGTTTACTCCACGCTTGCCACTTAACTGCAAACAGCTCAATGTGTGTGTGTGTATGTGAGTTCGTATGGATATTTTTGTGAGGACCACTGTGATTATATACCATACGTAGTGAGGACATTTTTGACAAGTGAGGGCTTTGTGTGTGTGTATACGTGTGTATGTGAGTTCGAATGGCAGTTTTTGTGAAGACGACCACTATGATTTTATACCATACGTAGTGAGGATATTTTTGACAAATGAGGACAAATTGAAACAGAATTTATAAAAAGAAAACAAAAAGTCTAAACAAAATCAAAACCAACTGTCAGGACATTTTTGTAGCCCTGGCGCTGATGGACGCTTTTGCCCCTCCTAGTTTAGCATCGCCGTTGGCACGCGACTCAAATGTAGCGTGTCGTATCTCAACATAAGTTGTCCAAAAATTTTGTGGGTATTTTCTGGGTCTTTTGTGGGTATTTTGACAGCCCGCGGGCCGTAGTTTGGGAACCCCTCATATAAAGAGGCGGGAAAGTAAAGACTCGCGCTATCCAGGAAGAATGTCGTTCACCACGGCTAAAAAAATAAAATTATCGCAGGAATACCGGCAAGCTGTGGGACCATTTAGGGGGTGAGGGGGGCGGGGTTTCTTCCACTGGGGGATTTCATCCAAATGCGCCATTTCAAGGATTAGCGGGTGATAACCTGGCCGCTATTTCACGTCCAGGTGGACTTTGTGCTGACTTTGCGCCCCCACCCTACCAGTCCCTTCCCTTCCTCACTTTGTGTAGCATACTCGTGCGTGCCCAAGCGAGGCGCAACACGGGCGGCGGAGGCCAGCTGCTCCGTGGCGATAAGTGCGCCGCGCATCCACGACTCCCGTAGGTCACAGGTCAGACGGTGGTGGTGGGGGGGGGGGGTGTTGGTAGGTTCAGTGATGCGAGACTTGCGACGGCCTGAAATTAAACAGACACCGGCAGATGGCGGCGGGCCCGGCCGGTGTCCCGCAATTGCCCAAAAAAAAAAAGACGGGCTTGCCTCAGGGGGGTAGGCGTGAGAATGGGGGGCTGGGGGCTGTTCCAAAAAGGGAGCCATGCGGAAGACAGAAATTCCAAGAAAGGGACAATTTCATGTCTCTTGTCTTCATGTTCATATATTATGTCCATACGGAGGATTCTCTTGCCACCTGAAGACTCAGATATCTATTTAGCTATCTCTCTAACTATCTAACTATCTAGCTCTATAGCTATCTAGCTATCTAAATATCTAGCTATCTAACAATGTAACTATCTCGCTAGCTAGCGAACTATCGAGTTAGCTAGCTATCTAGCTATCTATGTAACTTTCTAGCTAGCTATCTAACTATCTATCGAGCTAGCTAGCTATCTAACTATCTAACTAACTATCTAGCGATCTAGCTTTTTAGCTATCTATCTATCTGACTATGTAACTATCTAGCTAACTATCCAGTTATATAGCTATGTAGCTATATAACTATGTAATTATCTATCTAGCTATCTAACTATCTAGCGAGCTAGCTAGCTGTCTCACTATCTATGTAACTATCTAGCTATCTAACTAATTATCTATATATATCTAGCTATCTGACTATCTATATGACTATGTAACTATCTAGATAACTATCCAGTTAGCTAGCTATCTAACTATGTAACTATCTGGCTAGCTATCTAACTATCTAGCGATTCTTGACCGTAGTTGCGATTGTGCATTTTAATGGTTGTTTGTCAATGTCAAAATGCTAAATGAAGTTTTGAAAACACATCTTTATCATTTTCAAGGGAGCCAAAAAATGATTATGTGACTTTCTTCATAAGACAAAAAAAAATCAATCCGACATAATCTTACCAAAATAGCGATCGTCACCTATCACGGCCAAGCTGTAGTTTTAATGTGCGCAGATTGCTCACGTTGCTAATTTAAAGGACAACCGACGTCACTTTTTTGACCCAACAACCCCAAGCAGTAAAAAAAAAACGTTGAAGAAGGGCCAATGACGACAAAATCAGATTCTATTCCGCTTCCATTACTTGGGAGTATATTTACACGAGCTCGCTAGCATTATTGATGCCCAACTATGTGTTCCGTTAGCCACCAGTACGCGACGGAGTCAATAGCCACCTTAATGTTTACAACTCCAAATGGAGGTTGCTATCAGGCCCGATATAATGACTTGGCCACTTTGTGAGATTTAATGAGTATTAAGACAACAGAATAATAATAGAGCCCCCCCCCCCTTGGCATGAGGCAAGAGTCAGATTTCAATCGACCTTCGCTGAGCCTTGCAATAAGCTCGGTAAGGCTCATTAAAGCCGCTGCAAATTTAAGCCTAGCGCCCCCGAAGTAACTCGCGTGGTGTCAACTACTTCGCCTGCGGGCTAACTTTGAAGTGGTTGTGTTTGTTTCAAAGCGTCCTTAAATCAACATCCGTAACTCCCGACAAGCGATGGCAACGACGCCAGAGGCGCTAGCCAGCCAGTTAGCTAATAGATAGCAAGTAGATAACCAGATAGACAGCTAGCTATATGACCAATAGATAGCCAGCCATATAGCTAGCTTGACAGCCAGTTAGCTAATAGATAGCAAATAGATAGACTGCTAGCCATATAACTAATAGATAGCCAGCCAAATAGCTAGCTTGCCGGACAGTTAGCAAATAGATAGCAAATAGACAGCTAATAGACAGCTAATAGATAGCCAGCTAGACCGCTAGCTATGTAACTAATAGATAGCCAGCCAGATTGCTAATAGATAGCAAATAGATTCATTTTGAGATCAGGAATTTTGGATTTTAGGGCAAAAATTAGCGAAGGTTAGCGCATGAGGTTTCACGTCGGGGTTTGGTTCAAGGTCACGAAATTTGCCGAACATTTTTGTCAGCTAGCAAGGCTCGCGGATTAAAACAAAACAAAACAAAAACATCGTAGCGAGGAAGGCTAAAAGCAAAATGCTAATGACGAATAAGAGCCAAGTGACAAAAGTGGAAGAGTTCAAGGCAGAAAAAAACAAAAAAGAAAGGAGACGATGTACGTTTTATCTTTATTGTCTTTATTTATTACTTTGTTACTCTTCATGGCCGCGGACAAACGGGCCTCCAGGTGGCGCTAACGCCCGTCACACTTAATAATTCAATTTAACTCAGGTGAACTGTGTTGGTCTTTTCTGTGAAACAAACAAACAAACAAACAAACAAAACGAAGAGGCTGGGGAACGGCACGAATGACTTTAATGCACCAGGCAATCCGATTTATTTGACTTTCCGATCTGTGGAGGGGGGGGGGGGGTGAAGCGAAAGCGACAAATCAACGGGGAGCATTCGACGAAACAAAGCCATATGAGTGTATTGAGCAAACACAAGGAGAATCAATCACTTATTAAGTGCCAATGTGGTTTTGCTACGCGCAATAAAAGCAACAATGATTTCAGATGTCGACGTTTATTTCTTTCTTTCTTTTTTTTAATTCAATGACGACGATGTCACGTTGAGTTTTGGGAGCGTTGCATTTTCGAGGCAGGTTGTTACACGTCTCACTTGCTGTTGGCTATCTGGCTATCTATTAGCTATTTATTTGCTATCCGTTAGCTAGCTGGCTAGCTATTAGCTGCCTAGCTGGCTGGCTGGAAGCTGTCTAGCTGTCTAGCTGTTGTCTATGTGGCTATCTATTCGCTATTTATTTGCTATCCTTTAGCTAGCTAGCTAGCTTTCTATTTATTTGAGTTACTTCGGGGTTGAGTGAACGCTGGCGCATGTGGCTGCCGCTGCTCACCCACAGAAAAACCTTATCTTGTGACTGTAAAGTGACATTGAGAGTTTTGAAAGGCGCTTATAAATCCAATGTATTATTATTATCATTATTATTATTATTAGCACTTGTGACGAGGTAAAAATGTTTTTTTTCTTCAAATTAGCAATTTATACACACATCAAGATGAAACACCCACATAATGGAAAATAAATTTTGGGGTCATATGTGAAATAAATATGTAATCATAATTAGAAAGTAAAGTATGCACATTTGGACTGTGCAAAGGCGACTGGATGGGGGGGGGGCTCCGCCACTGTGGGTATGATCACAACAAATGACGAATAATGGTGACAAATTTGGGCAATTCCGGCTGTCTGATTTGATTTATCCATTGTGAGACAAATCGTTTTTTTTAATCTTAGCTGAAAATTCTCAATTTCCTTTTTTAAAAAAGAACACCCAAAAATCATTTTTTTAAATGATACATTTTAAGATTTATTGACTGTTTCTAGACGTTATTATTTGGGTGATTTTTCACCACACACATTTGAATGTTTGCACATCTAAGCCAAAGTTAGCCGTTAGCTCTGAATTTAAAATTCAGCCATACACTTTTATCATATCACACAAATCAACCCGGAAGAGCAAAAACTTCAAATAATACGAGTCTTGAGAATCCAGGAAGAGAAGTCAGAACGTAAAAGTCAAAATAAACCGCCAACAGAGGGATTGGCTTCGAGAAACTAAAAAAAAAAAAAAACTCTTCCAAACCCACAAAATGTTGGCAACAAATCAGTCTCCAGAAGGCTCGGATCAACAAAAAGCTTGAGTGCGACGTAAAAAAATACGCAAGGGAAGGAAACTGCTTGGCTGCGAAAGACACGAAATGGAGTGCCAAGCGTTGACTGATTAAAGTGGCGCTTGTCAGTTTTTTACTTTTATTTGATTTTATTGCAGCAGGGATTGTCTGAGGGAGGCTTCGTTTGTTTCCAACCAGATCCGCAGGGGAATGTTTGGACTGGACCTTAAAGGACAACCGACGTCTCCGGACAAGTTGCGTCCATAATTTGTCAAATATTTGACAAAGATTCCACCGCATATAGCTATATTTTACGTTTCAAGACTCGCGCTGAATATTCCGGAAGTCTTGTTTTTGAGTTGGTGACGAGTCCGTACATGACGTCACTGAAGGAACGCCCCTGACCGAAAAAAGGACACATTGTAGCAGTCCTTCCATCACGTCAATATATTTTGCTGTACTTGTTTGGTCTGAAAACGTCATGTTTCACCAAAAAGAGCCAGAAGAGGGCGACCAAGCTCCATGTAAGGAATTTATCAGCCTGTGGAAACGGGCTGATTAATTCCTCACATGGACCTTGGTCGCCATTTTCTGCCTCTTTTTTGGTGATCCATTTCCCCCCAATGTCGCCTCAAAATGGCACGGAATAAATTCTTTAATCGATTGCAAACATGTATGCTTTCCTCTTCAGAACTATTTGAATCACATTCGTGGCATGATGTCACGAACTGGGGGCGGGACTTTCTGAAAATGCTCAATTTTGTGCAGATTTTGGACACTTGAAGTCATTTTTCTTGGTGTTTTGCATTTGAATAAAATTATCATACTGCGTGTTTTGGGTATTTTAGATGCTATAAAACGTTTTTCTGATGTCAGTTAAGAAAGAAAAAAGTGACGTCGGTTGTCCTTTAAGTGGCAGCTATTGAAGGCGTCGAGTGTCTCAAATAAACACTTGAATTTCAATTGACTCCCTAGTGACTGTTGGTCTCGGGGACGAGAGTCTCCAGCGAAACGCAACAAAAACCCTGCAAAACGAAGTGAGTGGGAAGCCGCCAGGCAAAAAAAAACAAACAAAAAAGCCGATTGAGACAGCGAACGAAACTGAGCGCTAGCGGCGGCGGTGGCTGCTGATTTCAAGTGACGAGAGGCAGATGAAGCTAATTAACTTTCAGCTAGCGTGAGCAGACACACAAGTGGGAGGAAGGCGTCCAAAGAATCAAAAGCAGCCTAATTAACCCACAAAATTTTGTTGGGGGGGGGTCGTTTTTGTTGTACCATGTCGGATGATGGACCTTGATTGTCCAAATTGTTGATTTCTTTGTTTTAGTTCGCCCATTTTAGTAGCAGGTGGCCTGTATCAACTTATTATTCTATGAGTGGGTTGAGTGAACGCTGGCGTGTGTGGCTGCCGCTGCTCGCCCACAGAAAAACTTGTATAATAATAATAATAATAATTTCATTTCTAAGCGCCTTTCAAAACTCTCAAGGTCATATTACAGTCACGGGATAGGTTTTTATGCGGGTGAACAGCGACAGCCACGTGCGCCAGCGTTTACTCAACACGGAAGTAACTCAAATAGATAGAAAACTAGCTAGCTCTCCAATCGACAGCCAATAGATACCTAGCTAGATAGCCAGCCAGCTAGATAGTGAATAGATAGCTAGATAGATAGCTAGCTAACCAGCCAGATAGCAAATAGCTTGCAAATGATAAGAATAAGAATAATAAAAACAACAATCTTGTAATAATAATAATAATATTAATGTAATAAAATCCTGTAATAATAATAATTATAACAATAATACATTTCATTTCTAAGCGCCTTTCAAAACTCTCAAGGTCGCTTTACAGTCACTGGATCCATTTTTTTTGTGGGTGAGCAGCGGCAGCCACACGCGCCAGCGTTCACTCATCCCGGAAGTCACTCAAATAGATAGAAAGCTAGCTAGCTAATAGATAGTTAGCTAGACAGCCAGACCACTAATAGATGGCTAATAAAAGACTAGCTAGAAAGCTAATAGATAGATAATAGATAGCTAGCCAGCCAGCTAGACCGCTAATAGATAGCTAATAATAATAATAATAATAATAATACATTTCATTTCTAAGCGCCTTCCAAAACTCTCAAGGTGGCTTTACAGTCACTGGATAAGTTTATCTGTGGGCGAGCAGCGGCAGCCACACGCGTTCACTCACCCCGGATGTTACTCAAATAGATAGAAAGCTAGCTAGCTAGCTAGTCGATAGCTAATAGTTACAGCCCTATTGAAAAAAGAAATATACATTCAAATTTTCCTCATAATTCTATCACAAAATACCCCCTTATGACAAATTGAAAGATGTTTTGAAAACTGTAAAGTGACCTTGAAGGCGCTTAGAAGTCAAATGTATGATTATTATGATATATATGTTTTGTGGGTCAAGATATGTGCGAAAAATGACAAAATTGAACCATCTGGATTAAAAATGGCATCTTATGATAAATCCATTGGCGAGTCAAAGCAGGTGATCCAATAATTTGGCAATGTGTCAATGTACCGCTGTCCAAGTCTTTTTATTTTTTTAATTTTTTTTTTTTTTTTTGGCAAGCTGAATCATTTTTTGGTGGCTATTTAAAGAACTTCTCACAAGAGGCCAAAATTGGCTCTGAGCCGCTGGGGTTCAAAGACGCTGGCTGCGTCCCTCGTCGCCCTCGTTGTTGTCACACTCAATCAGGCGCTTTTGACCGCCACGGTTGCCACCCGTTGGTCGGCCGCCAATTTGTCTTTATTCCCCCCCGCCAGCGCCTGACGCCTTGCCAGGTTCTTGCCGTTTGCAGATATTGTCAATAGCAGTGTCTGAAATAACGTCTGCCAGGATGCCCGTCGTGCGTACAACTTACAAAACATTTCCGCCCGGGTGGCCGACACGATATATATATATATATATATATATATATATATATATATATATATATATATATATATATATATATATATATATATATATATATATATATCTGGCAAAATTGTTTTTTTTAACATACATTATATGCCCTCTATTTTATTTATTCATTAAAACAATTACCGCAGCCGCACGCACCAGCGTTCACTCAACCCGGAAGTAACTGAAATAGATAGAAAGCTAACTAGCTAGATAGCTAGCTAGCAAATAGATAGCTAATAGAGGGCTATCTAGCTCGCTAGAGATGACATTTACTGAACTTAAAACCTTATAGCTAGCTAGATAGCTATCTGGCTAGCTAGATAGCTTCAGAGCTAATATTCGATTTATCCCCAAAAATTAATTTGGTTTGTCAAAATTGTTTTTTAACATCCATTATATGACCTCTATTTTATTTATTCATTAAAACAATTACCGTACGTGGGTGAGCAGCGATAGCCGCACGCGCCAGCGTTCACAGAAGTAACTCAAATAGATAGAAAGCTAACTAATAGATAGCTAATCGATACAAATGGTGTCGCAACATTTATAGACTGACAGTATAATAGTGCTTCGTCATGTATTCTTTATTTTTTACAAAGAACAACAGAATATTACTGCTGTACCGATGAGATTCGAGGCATCGAGTTTCTTCAATCGTGCTCCCTGGTGGCCAACCGATGCATTGCAACAAAAATTAATGATGTCATTATTGGATGTAGCCTCTCGAAAATTGTATTTTTTGCACAATGAAATATTTCTATTGTGCCCCCCCCCCCCCTTGACTGAACAGTGGATGCACCCCCCCCCCTTCCAAACAAAGCTAATGATGCTATTGCATTTTTTCTTATGATTGCATGTCAGAGATTGAGCGCGGCTAAGTGATTAGTTTTGCCGCGGCGCACGCTACCCGCATGGAGGCTTATTATTGGCTGGGAGGGGGGCCCGCGGGGGGGGGGGTGCGAGGGAGTTTCCAGGCATTCAGTCCTCCGGCTATTTCATTAAGAAGGCGGCGGGGTCCCTCGAGGGCACGGCTCGGTGCCGCCAAACACGCGCACGACGCTCGCTGAGTGGCTACGATTAATCGGAAGATCTTTAACTCATTCACTGCCAGACGATGTGCAAAAATGTGTCCATTCCAGTGCCAGGGTTTTTGTCATTGTCACTCAAATTGCAGGACCCACAGAATATTGAGTTTTACAGACGACATAAAAATTAAATTCAGAGTAAGAAACCTTAGACGCTCTCCAAAAATCAGAAAAAAAGAGTTAATTCCTAAGTTATATGGGTCTGGTGTTATATGAGCTTGAAATGAGGGCATATGTACAAAATACAATACAGACTGATTTATATAGCACATTAACAATAGCCAAAGCTGAAACAAAGTGCTAACATGGAAAAAAGGAAATGTTGCCCCCTTATGGACAATTTAAAAACATTGCCAGAGGTCATGGCCAGCGCTTTATCGGCACCCAAGCATGAACCAATCCACTGTGTACTCTACTGTTGTTAACTCAACTTTGTTTTTGTTTGTTTTTTTTTTAACGCACCATCTTTAAACAAGTGACAAAAGTTGACCCACACTGTCAAAATCATCCCGTTTCTGTCGTCGAGGGAAACGGCGCCGATGCCACTGGACCGTGGCTTGAAACGCTTGACAAGCGAGACAAACAAACCGGAGGAGCACGCGGGTCTCCCGCTACCCGTCTAGCGTATATGTAGGCAAAGTCTCGCCGTGTTTAACAATGCAGAGGAAGTTTTAATCTTAGTCGAAAGCAATAATGGGGGGGAATTGTCCACCATATCTACTTTGGCCATCGTTGCTGTCCACTGGCTCGTGGTTTAATACCCACTTATGCAAATGCTTCCTTTGCTAACTCCTGATACACCAAAACACGATATGGCTAAGTGCCTTTTCCTTTTGTCCCCACATGTACCTTGTGGGTCATTATGCGGACGGTTTTTGACACATAAGGTCATCGGAGATAATGTTGATAATTTCTCATTTCAAGATCAAATAACTCCAGACCCATAACATTTAGGAAATCACTCTGATGAAAGAAGCAAGTCTAAAGTTTCTAAACGCTGTACTCAATGTTTATGTAGTCCTAAATCTCAATATTCTGTGGGTCCTGCAATTCGAGTGAAAATGACAAAAACCCTGGCAGTGGAGTGAACACATTTTGGCACAATGATGCGTTCAGGAAACTCAGAGCTTTGAGTTGCAGCCCATATTGTTTACTTTTCATATCTTAATAATAATAATAATAATACATTTCATTTCTAAGCGCCTTTCAAAACTCTCAAGGTCACTTTACACTCTGAGGATCAGTTTTTCTGTGGGTGAGCAGCGGCAGCCACACGCGCCAGCATTCACTCAACCCAGAAGTAACTCAGATAGATAGATAGATAGCTAATAGATAGCCAGCCAGACAGCTAGATAGCTAATAGATAGCCAGTTAGCTAATAGACAGCAAATAGATAGCTAGCTAGGTAGCCAGCAAGATAGCTGGCTACCTAGCTTGCTATCTATTTGCTATCTATTAGCTATCTCGCTGGCGATCTTGACATTTCTTTGCTAACATGAGCCGGTATTTTCCTGTTTGTGTGGACGCTACATTTCCATTTCGATCGGCCACGCGGTCAACCTTCAATTTTTGGGGACAAAAGCTGTCAAACTTCTCCTCACTTTCATCCACGGTGTGACAACGTTTTCAATAATGCCTTCCTCCACCTGTAACGGGTTTCTTTTTTATTTTCCCCGGGGATGAAGCGTTTGGGGGTCGTGGGAAAAGGATTAAAAAGATGATCCCGCAATGAAAGCATCCCAAAGCCGTCATCTTTCATTTTAATGTCTTCGATCAAGCGTCCTTGAAAACCCGCATTTCCTCTTGTCATCCATTTTTATTCCACCCGGAGGGTATGATACCTTTCAAGTGCCTCGTCGTACGTCCTGTCAGACTTATAATCACAACGGGCGCAAACGAACGCATCATTTTGGCTGCTTTGGCGTTTACGGGTCTAAAACCTTTTGATTTCTCTACAAATCGATTAATTCGCGTGTGGGTTTTTTGTCCACGAGTAAAAAATGTCTTGTGCATTATTGCGGTTCATCTAACGCTTATTCCGGGTGGGAATTGCCGAGTCCTCACAGTCATCATTTAAGACGCTTGGTGATTACTTGGGCTAGACGTCAATAATGGCGTTGCTTTAAGGAACCAATGTTAGCAAAGCAACAATTGGATATACCCGAATGCTGTCACGTTGGAATGCAGATGTGTCTCCAAAAAAAGATTTTCAAAGAAGCAAACAACGTATGTGATCATTTCTATTGAATAGAATTAAAAAAAAAAAACATTAAATCAGCAAAGTAAAACAATAAAATAAAAACATATAGTTTAGCAATTAAACGATTAAAATAACCATGGCGGAGTGACGGGCTAGCTAGCATTGCCAAACGTACCAATAAATAATCAAATAAATAGCTAAATAAATAGCTAGGTATCTAAATAAATAAATACATACACAAATATATGAATGAATGAATGAATAAATGAATACATAAATAAATAAATAAATAAATAAATAAATAAATGAATAAATGAAAGTACATGAATACATAAATATATACCTAAATATATACACAAATAAACACATAAATAAATGAATAAATAAATAAGTAAATGAATGAGTAAATTAATGACTAAATAAATACATGAATAAATGGCTAAATAAATAAACGAATACATAAATAAATTAATTAATGAATAACTGAATGAATGAATAAATTAATGAATAATTGGATGAAATATTGAATTGATGACAAAATAAATAAATGAATAAATAAACGAATAAATTCATGAATAAATGCAGGAATAAATACATGAATAAATAAGAAATACATAAATAAATAACTACATAAATACATAAAAAATAAATACATAAAAAATAAATACATCAAAAATAAATACATAAAAAATAAATACATGAAAAAAATACATAAATACATACAAAAATACATAAAAAATACATAAATAAATATATATATTTTTTTGCCACGATATGATAAGAGCAACCAAAAATGACATTCTCGCCCTCTCGTTAGCCGCCCGTCAAGGCCGCGTCTTTGACAGTCACGCTCAGGTTGTTTTGGTTCGCCGCACCCACGGTGCTCTCAGTGTCCTCAAAGGAACCGCAAACAGGAAGTCAACAAAGCACATTTCCTTTTTGCCTCCTTATCTTTCCTCCTTTTACACACAAACGCATTGGAATATTTTAAATCATATCTCGGTTTCTTCTGCGGGGGCCGTTTTGTGTGTGTGTGTGTGTGTGTGTGTGTGTGTGTGTGTGTGTGTGTGTGTGTGTGTGTGTGTGTGTGTGTGTGTGTGTGTGTGTGTGTGTGTGTGTGTGTGTGTGTGTGTGTGTGTGTGTGTGTGTGTGTGTCTCATTCACTGTTGCTATCGACAAGCGCTTGAATGCGTTGGACAAGTAACCTTGCCCAGAGATTTCCGGCTTTGGAAAGTCGATTGTTACTTTTGTGTGCGTTGCAAGTAAACGTCCCTGTTAGTGTGTGGATTTTGTGTGTGTGTGTGCGCGAATGCGTGTGTATGTATGTGTGTTTTTGTCCGTGTGTGTCTGTCTCTCTATGTGTGTGTGTGTGTGTGTTTTAATTGATCTTGTCCCCCTTTGCTAATGTAAAAACAAATGACAATGCTTGGGTTTTTCAGTTTTTCAGCCGACCTTTCTTGGATTTGCCTTGACCATTTTTCTTAAATTTCACGGAAAAAGAAATAAACCTAAATCTCCCTTGAGCTACATCCTCACATTTTCCACGACAGACCGCCTCCACCAGCGATTTTCAGTCGTGTGTGCCGTTGACTTCCTCTCTGTTGACCAGATGCAGCAATCGAATCTTTCGCTCTGATTTGCATTTTATTTTTCTTTCCAACGTGCAGCAAAAAGTCAAATTTTCATAGCTGGGTACTACGCCACCACCATCCCTGCACCAAAAGAAAAACCAAAACCCCGTCGTAAACTACCAAATCCAGCAATGAAACGTATTCCAACCTCTGGTATCCCAGATCCGTGCTTGGTATACCCATATCGGGGTCCAATTTGTTCCTACTTAGCTTTATACACAGTAGAGTCGAGCGAGTTGAGTTCTGTGTTGAGTTCCTTGGCTGCTCTGAGTCACATATCGCCCCTTCTGTCGTGTGGTGTTCCACAGGGCTCCATTATGGGGCCTCTGTTGTTCTCACTGTACTTTTTTTGGGGTGGATGGTTGTTTATAAAGCAGTTGGTCCACATTGTATTGTTGTCTAAAAGTGCTCTACAAGTAGTGTTAAGTTGAGAATACAGAGCGGTAACAATCCATTGGAACATCGTAGCGAAAGGTGCTATTGACCTTGAAAAGGTCTCTCGAGGATCTGGAACGACGCCGATCTTTCAGGTATTCCCAAACAGCACACGTAATGTCGCTGCCCACGGGGCCATGAAAACCACCGCGAAAAGCCTGGACCATAAAAGTCTGGACTAAATGCGGTTCATTAGAGGCGCACAGACCATTAAATAAGGAATGGGATTGGCGACGGGAGCCGGTGGAGCAATGCCAAGGCTTCCTACCTGCATTCTAATGTACCCGACCGGCCGCAAAAAGGTTTCCAACCGGCCTCCTGTTAACGTGTATCGCCAGAGTGCTCATTTTTCTCTCGTGTGCTACTTTACATTGAAATTAGCTTAGCATTTTGCATGGGAGAGATGTCCAGACGCCTTCACCATCCGCTTTCTTCTCCGTTATCAAACCATGTCCTCTACCTCCTCTTGTTTCTCCATCGCCTTTGTTGTTACTTAGTCGTCTGACTCTCTCTGTGCCCCCCACCCCCATGCTACTGTTCAATTTTGGTCGGTTTTTATAGCCCTCGCCCTCTCTCGTTTTCCATTATCGCTCGGCTGCCGTTCATTTCCCCCGCCTGCATGAGTATGGCTGCCGAGAGGCGCCGTCCGCCGGTAATGTTCCTTCTTTTCTCCCGGAGTAATGTAGCCACCCCGTGACAGGTTGGGGAAAATGGAAATCAGACGCTCACTGTCCTGCTCGGGGTTCTCGCTCGTGGTCCTTTAGTGTTTCTGCTTTGCATTTATGACACCCTGCTGTGGGACTAGTTTGAGTCCCTGTAAAAAGCTTGACCACCAGACATCCGTGCGAACATCTCACTATTGCGACTGCAGATGGCATTGGGTCCGTTTTTTTTTTTCCAGAGCAGGAAATCTGTTTGCTGCCTGTGCCATTGTGGTTTTTATGATTATTGTTTTGACTTGATGTCTTTCAATGAGCCCGCTGGGAAATTCTGTACAGGGTATATGCGCAAAAGTGTCAAGTACAGGAGTGGAGGGTTTGGACGGCTTAGTGCATAGGGATTAAACTGCCCCCTCATGACTCAGCTACCAGTCCATGATCCATTTCCAGTACCAGAGCTGAGGTCACTGATGCTCCCAAAAAGTTAAAGAATAGTTTTCTGGTACTCAGTCATTGTCCTGGTTGATGGTTCGGCTGATGGGTTTGGGTTAGAATGAGATTCGTGTTCTGTTTAGATCCATAGATCTGGGTGGAGGGATTTTGGTTTTCAAGTTTTGGTTTTTAACTACAGGAGTCGACTGTTTGGATGCCTTAATGCATGTCTTTACTCAGCCTGCAGTCCCTGATTCATTTCCAATACCAGAACTGAGGTCACTGACACTCCCCAACGCTCAAAGAATAGTTTTCTGGTGGGTACTCAGTCATGGTTATGATTGTGTTGATGGACTTGGGTTTGAATCAGATTTGTGTACTGTGTTGGTCCATGGATCCAGCTGGAGGGACTTCGGTTTTCAGGTTTTGGTTCTGATTGAGTTTTTCAATGAACCCTCGGGGAAATCCTGCTATGGGTGTGCGCAACAGTGTAAACTACAGGAGTGGAGAGTCTTGACTCAGCCTCCAGTTCCTGATTCATTTCCAATACCAGAACTGAGGTCACTGACAGTCCAAAAAGTTAAAGAATATTTGTCTGGTACTCAGTGATTGTTCGAGTTGATGGGTCTACTGATGGGTTTGGGTTAGAATACGATTGGTGTTCTGTTTAGGTCCATAGATCCAGGTAGGGGAATTTCGTTCAAATTTCAAGACACTTTAGGATTCACCGTCCAGATTACAATTATTTTCATGACTACCGAGGTGCGCGTCTAAATCTTGCATTTTCCCCACAATGGCCGTCACACTGAATAACACGAATTCCAAAATCTGTGAATGCGTTGTATCCAATCCAATCCAATCCAATCCAATCCAATGACTACAATGAGGGGTCAGTTTGATTGACTGACATTGTGCCGTTTCTTTTGTTACAAGATAATTTAGGAAGGATATCATTTTTTTTTTTTTTTTACCGCGATTGACAAGATCCTTTCCGCTTGCTTGCCAAGATGATGATCTGTAGGTTCGGGTTTGTTCCATCCGGCTGAGCAAACGGATCACTACAGAGGCAGTCAACCATCCTCTACCTTGGTGTTCCAGTCATGAAAGATGTGTGACGTTGGCATCCGTAAATGTCATTTTAAGATCTCCTGGCCATCTTTGAAGAATTTAATCTTGGTACCACGTGTCTTTTGGGCTGGGGGTGGGAGGGTGCTGTGGGGGCATCATTTTTTAGACGCTCTCTTAGCTCCGACTCTTAATCGGATTCTAAGTGTGCTTCTAAATGCTTCCTAGCTTGCATTTACCTCCCAGATGCTTTGCCCCACCTGTCGGTGCCGCCCCCCCCCCTTACCACCCACCCTCTCTTTTTTCCCCCTCTCAGCTTTTTAAACATGAGGACACGCTCGCCAAAGACATTGATTTTACTGCCTTCTTCTTCAAACCTGACGGATGGCCCAAAGCGCCCCCCCCCCCCTTCCCCCCCTTTCCACTCTCTGAGCGGTCTCCTTACAAACGTCAGTTTGTGGTAGTGGCCCACAGACGCTAAGAAAAATGGCTGCTGTTGGCCCGGAATAAGGATGGAGTGTGATAGCAAAGATTGCATTCGAGAGGGAGGGTCTCACTTGAACGAAACGTGAGCGGAGTAACGCGCTGCATCATCTCGATGATGGCTCCAATGCGGAGATGTCCAAGATTGCTACACGACAAATCAAAACCTTTGTTTTTGAGACAATTCAACTCTCGTAAATCGAACGCTAGTAGCAGGCTATTGGATAGACCAGGGGTCTGGGGCAGAGAGTCCACTTTTTTTCAATACACTACTATTTATATGTTCTATATATATATATATATTTATTGCTATACTTTTTGTCTTCTACTTTCCCCCACTTCGTAATGTCATTGCTGTAAATTGAAATATCGAAGCGACTCTACCGACGACGCTAATATGAGAACAACGCAAAGTGTCGATTTATTCGCGCTATAACAACAAGCCGGCAGGCAGATTATCCAACAATTGACAAACAATTATTGGAAAGTAAGCCATTTCTTTTATGTGTTGCGTGATTTTACGGATGAGGCAAAAAAATAAATAAATAAATAAAAATAAGCTTCAAAAGGAAATGCTCGCGATAGTGATAGCGACAGGAGCATATCGTCGCTAACATAATACCAGCTCGCGCATGCTCATGCATATTATACGCAAGGTTGACATAATCTGCTGCTGCTTCGGCAACTGCTGACACACACACACACACACGCGCACACACACACACACACACACACACACACACACACACAACTTATTTATTATTTTTATGTACTTCGTTTTTTTTACGTTTTTTTTTTTTTTTTTTGAAGGGTATATAGTTAATAATTCACCCATTTTGAAAACCAAATGTAAGCGACTTCCTTTCTGTACCATCTCCCATCATGCACCTGTTCCCTATTTACCGCACTGAGGGCCAAGTCTGGCCATCTCTCCCACGACCTAAAGTGTAGTTAATTAAACGGCGCGCGTTAATCACGCGAGGGTCATTAATCCGGACGTGATTATGTATGATATTTTGTGAGTGATGTGATCCTGCTTAGTTGAGCGGATACTCGGACGCGCACATGCTGCGAAGCTAATTTGCATTTGCTGACAAGCCCGGCGCGATGCGCTCTTTGAAGCCCTTTCCATGTTTCAATCAGCATCAATCAGCGTTTACAATGCTAGCTCTTCATTTTGGGAACGCGAAGAAGGATGTTGGTAAAGAGGGAAGAAGGGTGATGAGGGGGCACGTTGACAGATTGGCAATCATTACTCTTCATTTGGTCAGAAGGGTGTAAGTGGATGGAGGGCAGGAGATCTCACCGGGAAATGGAAACGTTAGCTTGAACGTTAGCCATACAGATGGTAGTGCTAATGATCGTGATATTCACTTTTAAGTGTGGGGCAGTTACCGTTTTTAAATAATATATACAGTAAAGTCTGGTTATATCGATATTGGTTATATGGATAGTACTGCTTATTACGATACTATTTCTATGAACGCAAGGAGAAAATTTACATGCCGCAGGATCGGATATATCGATAGTCCGGTTAGATCGATATTTTTTCCAACTCCCGAGAATATCGATATAACGAGACTTTACTGTATGTTTTTTAAAAATGTCTCATATTAATTAAGTCAGTGGTACGACACATTTAGGGAGGTGTGTGTGTGTGTGTGTGTGTGTGTGTGTGTGTGTGAATTTTTCAGGTATGGCAAATGACATGGCTAGCCAGAGGAAGGCTACAAACACAAATTTTATTTATTTATTTATTTGTTAATTTATTTACTTATTCAGTTATTCATTTTTAACAGCCTTTCCAGGTCTTTCCCGGAGAAAATGTGTATTTATGTTTATAAATAAACATTTATGAAAATGTTTATTTATTTAGGATATTTATTTATTTATTTGGGTATTTATTCATTTGTAATTTATATATCCATTTTTATTTATTTATTTAGGTATTTATCTTATCTAATAATAATAATAATACATTTAATTTACAAGCGCCTAGATCTAGGTATTTATTTATTTATTTATTTATTATTTGTTATTAATTTATCTGTTTGTTTCTATGTATTTTTTAATTTATTTATGTTCATCAATTCAGTGTTGACAGTAAGCATGAATTTTTAATGCGGTCAACCCGATGACAAACTGTTTCATATTATTTTGGCTTGTGAATGGTTTTTTTTTTGTTCTGTTGGATGAGACTCACAAATGTTTCGCTATTTGGTTCCCGTAAGCTATTACGACTGAAAAATGTGTGCTAGCTAATTTGTCCCGAACAAAATGCAAACAAACTCATTAATCGGCAATGTCATGTCTTTAGCAAGAGTCTGACGTGTGCTTTATTTTACATTCCGGGGAGTGGGAATCAAGTCCATTTTAGGTATGAGCATCAGTCCTTCAACTTTACTGAAAACTTTTCAGACCAATTTTAGTTGTTGTTGTTGTTGATGTTGCCCCCCCCCCCCCCCCCCCCCCCCCACGGCCGCCATTTTGCGCTACACGTTAACATGCATGCTCTCATACGGTCAACATCCAGCATCCGATAAACTTGTATCTAATCCCTTTATTTAGCTCTGAAATGGCAAATCTCTTTATGTGGGCCACCCTTTGCGTCTTTGTTGACGATAACGTCAAGTTATTTGCCACTACTATGAACTCCTCCAATTAAAGCCGCTGGCTAGAAGCCTTTAATAGCAGATAAGTGATTAGGACCTAATGCAGAGATTTGCCCCATTTACTTGATGCCGCAATTAATACGGAAATTGAGGTACCGGAAAGCCAGATTAGAGACTTAATTCCAACACCCCCCAGCCTCCACCCTATCCCGTAACCCTAAAGAGAGGAGGCCAAATGGCCAATGATGGTTTTGTGATTACATTTCTGTAGACAGCGGGGTCTTGCGACCTTCCCGGGGAGTTTTTGTTTATCGTCGGGGGCGGGGGTCAAAACATCGGTGCAAAATGTAATGGATAGGAAATTTTGAAGATAAAATAAGTAAACTTTTGTCTCACAATGGATAAATTCCACATTGCCAGTTATGAAAGGGAGAAAGTAGAAGATGAAAATCACTTTAAAAAAGTATCTTTAATTTTTGTTGTTGTTTGTTGGGTGGACCTGGAACAGATTAATGGCACTTCCATTCTTTTCAATAGGAAAATGTGACCTGAGATGAGAACGTTTTGATTTCAAGGGGATTTCAACTTGTATCTGAAGGCATCACCACAATGCCGAATTAAAGATGGACACACAGATTTATTATTATTGTGCCCGTCATTAGAATGGGAAATATCAAAGATAAGATGCGAAAAATTTTGTCTCACAATTAAAAATTTCAACATTGCCAAAGTAAACGATGAAAAGCGCATTTTTAAAAAAATGCATATTTAAATTATTTTTCTTGTTTGTTGGGTGTAGCTGGAACAGATTGATGGCATTTCTATTACATTACAATAGAAAAATGAGACTTGAGATAAGAACCTTTTGATTTCAGAGGGAATTCAACTTGTATCTGAAGACATCACCACAATGCCGAAATAATGATGGACACATGGATTTATTATTATTATTATTGTGCCTATCACATGCGTTTTGGGTGTAGCTGGAACAGATTAATGGCATTTCCATTCATTTCAATAGGAAAATGTGACTTGAGACAAGAACATTTTGATTTCAGAGGGAATTCAACTTGTATCTGAAGGCATCACCACAATGCCGAAATAATGATGGACACATGGATTTATTATTATTATTATTGTGCCTATCAAATGCTTTTTTGGGTGTAGCTGGAACAGATTGATGGCATTTCCAGTCATTTCAATAGGAAAATGTGACTTGAGACGAGAACATTTTGATTTCAGAGGGAATTCAACTTGTATCTGAAGGCATCACCACAATGCCGAAATAATGATGGACACATGGATTTATTATTATTATTATTGTGCCTGTCACAATATGTCGTTAGCTTCGACTTATTTTAAAATCATGCTCATCAATAATAATCAAATAAATACAATTGATATCTATTTTTTCTTCAACAGCTGCTTTTCTTTCCCTTTTTATCTGTCTTTATTGTTGTTTTTGTGGTCACTCAGCCATTTGGCAAGATGTCGAATTTTCGCTAATTCCGCTAGCCCGTTTTCGAATCAGCCGCTGTCAACACGAATTAAACACGACCGTATTTTCTTTCTTCTTTTTTGCATCAATTCCCGTTGGCGGCCATGTTAAGGTAGAGAGTGCGCGGTAAACAATCGGATTAGACCTCTGTGAGTGAGATGAGTCATCAAAATGACTAACGACGCATTGATCAGGAGACACGGGGCTTTCCTTAAGTGCATTTTTTTTACTAGGGGGAGTAATCATACTTTAGTTTTTTTTTCTTTCATTATGTTAATTCCCTACGAGTATGGCAAGTACGGCAGACATAAATAAAGAAAAAAAATTCCTTAAAGGACAACCGACGCCACCGGACAAGTTGAGTCCAGAATTTGTAAAATGACTCGCGCTGAATATTCCGGAAGTCTTGTTTTTGAGTTGGTGATGAGTCCGTACGTGACGTCACTAAAGGAACGCCCCTGACCGAAAAAAGACACATTGTAGCAGTCCTTCCATCACGCCAATGCATTTTGCTGTGCTTGTTTGGTCTATAAACGTCATGTTGCACCAAAAAGAGCCAGAAGAGGGCGACGAAGCTCGCTATAAGGAATTTATCAGCCTGTGGATACGGGCTGATTAATTCCTCACAGGGAGCTTGGTCGCCATTTTCTGCCTCTTTTCTGGGACGCAACATTGCCGTGCAGACGCCTCAAAATGACACGGAAGGACTTCTTTAATGGATTGCAAACATTTATGCTTTCCTCTTCAGAACTATTTGAATCATATTTATAACTGGATGTGTAACAAGAAAGCATATTCTCCAAATCTGAAGCCATTGTTTGGATTCTCCAGCAACGCAAGACGTCTTGGCGTGACGTCACGAACAAGGGGTTCAATTTGAAGTCGTTTTTGGACACGTTAAGTCATTTTTTATTGGTGTTTTGCATTTGACTAAAAATATTATCCTGCATGTTTTGGGTATTTTAGATGCTATAAAACGTTTTTCTGATGTCAGTTAGGAAACAAAAAAATGGTGTCGGTTGTCCTTTAACTCGATGAAGCCATTGTTTTGATTCTGGAGCATGGTAGTGTGTGACCAATAGTGATGTCACGAACAATGGGGCGGGACTTTCTGAATCTTCCCAGTTCTGAGCTCATTTTGTGGCAGTTTCCTGCGTGTTGTGGATATTTTAGATGCTATAAAACGTTTTTCTGATGTCACTTAACAAACAAAAAAGTGGTGTCGGTTGTCCTTTAAGAAGCGTGTGATGCGACAGCTTCTTATCCTTGGCTCATTTTGGTCATTTATACGCAGTCGAATTGTGTATTTTTCAAGGGAAAACAGCAGCCTGACAATGAAGGACATCAAACCGGAGGTCGGCGTGTTTACTGTCGCGCTTGTTTTCTTCCAGTCGCTCGCCCAAAAAAAACCCTACAGAAAAAAAAAATAATTAAAAACCCAAACGTAATGCGACTTGTGATGATATCATGTGAGAAAAAAAAAAGTCTGTTTTGGTTCCCCGCTGACACAGTGCAAAACATTTGCCTCCCGAGAGCTATTTACCGCCAACTAGCTATTAGCGCGTAGCATCCCGTGATGAAAAGCACAGTGTGACGTGAAGGTCACCGGTTTGAATCCCGCCTGCCGTAAACGCGGAGTGCGCCGGTGCCTTGATATATTTGGACAGGTTTAAATGTCAGACCTTCGAGTCACATTCCAGAAAAATACACACCCGCACTCTGCAAATCACCGTTGGATAAACAAACTGTATATATATATATATATATATATATATATATCCATCTCTATGTTTTTTTTTTGTTGGTTTTACAACCAGGGTTGTAACCGAAACCCAACTGGCTTTAATTTGTACCGAGAACGTCCCCCTGGAAGTAATCCCACACTCAAAGTTAATCATCGGAACAACATTAGCCAAGTTTATTTGCAGTTTAATAACAGACTGTGCTAATGGCGGGTCGGCAAGATGGATGCGGGCCACCAGTTTGCGCTAAAGGGAGCTAGCAAAGGGCAACGTTGATGAATGAGCAAAAACAAACTTATATATATATTTTTTTTGTTTTCATGTCCTGAAATCTAGTTTGGAATGCTAGCAAAGGAAGTAAAAGCAAGTATTTGAATGACATTTAAAGGCAAAAATACGCCTGTGACGCATTTTCTTTGGTCTTCCGCAAGCATCGAAAAAAGAGGCTACGCAATACCACTTTTGATACAGGAGCTCCCTCTAGTGGTGTGACAAGCATTGCCGAATTAATTGTTGAAGGTGTAACAAGTAACGATGGTCATTCAAACTTCGACTCGACTGTTTGTTTGTTTTGTTTTTTAACGTCACAGGTTTTTTGTTCAGTTGTTTGGTTCGTATGTGTCCATTCTCGGATGATTTTAATATTTTCATGTTCTCACATTGGCAAACTATGAAAGGCGCTTGTAAATGAAATTTATTTATTTATTTATTTATTTATTTATTCATGTATTTATTCATTTATGTATTCATTTATTGATATTTATTTATTTATGTATTTATTTACTTGTTTTTTATTATGTGTGTCTATGTATATATATAAATATTTATTTATGTATGTATTTATGTATTCATTTATTGATATATTTATTTTTGTATTTACTTTTTTATTTATTTATTGTTTATATGTTTATTCATTTATTTGTGTGTCTTTGTATTTATTTATTTATTTATTTATTTATTTATTTATTTATTTATTTGTGAATCTGTTTATTTATTTATTTAGGGTCTATTTGTGTCACATTGAGTCACATCTGCGGAAGCAGGTGTCGTGTTTGTCTGTTTGTTTGTTTGTTTATTTGTTTGTTTTTTGCAACCCGAACATCTGCCAGCAGAGTCTGGCTGTTGTTTTTGGCCCGTAACGTCTTCCGCACCTCCCTGGTGTTTAGTCTGTTTTGACGTTGTTTTGCAGATGCTCACATTTAATGGGCCCAAACAGTGGAAAAGGGGGCCATGTTGGGTGGGGGTGGAGGTGGGGGGGGGGGGGTGTATGTGAAGGCGCAATTACAAATTAGCAAAGATGTATTGTTGACATATTTCTAGCTGATCTATTTTTTTGATTTGTTTTGTTTTGATTTGTTTCTGGCCTCCCCCGGCGTTGAACCAGCATCACCATAACCGGCTGCGGTCGTTTCAATGACAAATGATTGGATTTGCCTTTATTAGTCTCACAGTGGAGAAATTTACATTTCAATTACATTACATTATTATTTACATTACAATTTACATTATTTAAAGGACAACCGACGTCTGCGGACAAGTTGTGTCCATAATTTGTAAAATGGCTTCAAATGACTTCTACTGAGCGTATTTTAATAAGAATCCACCGCATATAGCTATATTTTACGTTTTAAGACTCGCGCTGAATATTCCGGAAGTCTTGTTTTTGAGTTGGTGACGAGTCCTCACGTTACGTCACTGAAGGAACGCCCCTGACCAAAAAAAGGACACATTGTAGCAGTCCTTTCATCACGTCAATGCATTTTGCTGTGCTTGTTTGCTCTATAAACGTCATGTTGCACCAAAAAGAGCCAGAAGAGGGCGACAAAGCTCCATATAAGGAATTTATCAGCCTGTGGAAACGGGCTGATTAATATATTCTGCTATAAAACGTGTTTCTGATGTCAGTTAGGAAACAAAAAAGTGATGTCGGTTGTCCTTTAATGGGCCCAAACAGTGGAAAGGGGGGCCATGATGGGTGGCGTAAGGGAATATATGTGAAGGCGCAATTACAAATTATCAAAGACGTATTGTTGAGATATTTCTAGCTAATCTATTTGTTTTGTTTTATTTAGTTTTGTTTTGATTTGTTTCTAGCCTCCCCCGGCGTTGAACCAGCATCACCATAACCGGCGGCGGTCGTTTCAATGACAAATGAACACTTCTTATTTAAATTTGTCTTGAAATAGAAGGATTTGAATCTTTAGTTGTTGGTTGGTTTTTTTTTTCAGTTTTCAATCACCTTGTCGGCCCCATTTTCTCCTTTTCTCTGGCGGGAAGAGAAACCACGGTGTTGAGAACAAATGAGAAATTGCGCAGCAACAGATTGGTTTGCTTAGGGGAGGGGAAAAAAAAAACTGGTAGAAGACCTCAAGGACATTTACATGCTGGATTGTATTTGTTTTTGCGTGCGTTTTATGCACCTTCCAAAACAATTTTCCTGGAGTAAGGATAGGATGGGCCCAGAGTCATTTTCCTGCGTTGTGATGGAATGAAAGTAATGTGGGTGGCTACTCTCTTAACACAGGTGATATATAGCGTGGCGACACAAGCAAATGTCCGCAGTGTCCTTATCAGACGGCTGTGTCGCACATGTAATCGGAAATGAAGATTAAAGGAAGATTCAAAAGATTTCCAGAGGCGAATCGTGACTTGATTTATTCTCACGGATCAGTACGAGTAGATTGTCTGAATGTTAATCATATTCTACTACAACCTTTATTTTTTTTTGTGGGTTGATTATTAATATAGTTAATATAGTGGTTGATTTTTGTTATTTATTTATTCATTCATTTATTTATTTATCTGTCGGTTTGTTTATTTATTTATGGTTCATTTACCTGTGTCTATTTATTTATTATTACTTCTATTCTTATTATTATTATTCTTGTTCTTCGTCTTCTTTTTCTTCTTCTTCTTCTTCTTCTTCTTCTTCTTTTCTTCTTCTCTTATTATTATTATTATTATTATTATTATTGGTAGTATTGGTATTGTTGGTATTATTATTATTCTTGTTATTATTAGTTGACTTACTGGTTGATGTATGTATTTATCTATTAGTCAATTTATTTAGTGTCTATTATTATTATTATTATTATTAGTTCACCTATTGGTTGATTTATTTATTAATTTATAAATGTTTATTTATTTATTTATTAGTTCATTTAACTGTGTTTATTTATTTATTTATTAGTTCATTTAACTGTGTTTATTTATTTATTATTATTATTAGTTCACCTATTGGTTGATTTATTTATTAATTTATAAATGTTTATTTATTTATTTATTAGTTCGTTTATCTATGTATTTATTATTATTATTATTATTATCGTTATTATGTCTTTCAAATATGTATTTACAGTAAAGTCTCGTTATATCGATATCGGATATATCGATAATCCCGGTTATATCGATACTATTTCTATGCACGCACGGAGAAAATTGCATGCAAACAGGGTCGGATATATCGATAGTCCCGGTTATATCGATATTTTTTCGGACTCCCTTGAATATCGATATAACGAGACTTTACTGTATTTTTAAAACATTTAGAATTTCTTTTCAAGATGGACACTTCCACAAAGTTGCTTTTTGAAACGGCTGTCCAAGGACAACATTTTCTGGAAATGGGGTTTGGGGGGGGGTTGCGGGTCTGTTACGATTTTTGGACAAAAACTGCTGAGGTGCAGCAAAATGCAACCACTTCATCATAACAACAGCCATAAACACACACAAACCTAATTTGTTTTATTTTTATCACTCTGTAGTCGCCCGAGAACTTTCTGCCACCCCCCACTCCCCCTAAATTGTCACGATTTGCAAGGTGGTGGTGTTGGTGGAACCCAAAAAAAAAAGCAGGTAGGAATGAGGAGCTGGGTATAGTTGACAAATTGTATGATATGAAGTCAGCAGGACCAAAATCTCAAACAACAAAGTCATCAGAACAGGAAGGTCCAAAGTAGCAAACAAAACAACAAAAGAGTTCAATCATGACAAGACGAAACGAACCTGACAGGGTGAAACAAACAATGACCCGACACTGAATGGACATGCTGGGAATCTTTTTAAATGCCACTGATTAAACCAACCTGTACAGCTGCAGACGGGGCCCGACATCGCCACCTGTTGGTCGCCAAACTCAAACGTGACACAAATTGAGAAAAATGGCTTGATTGAAAAATATGAAGTTCCACCAGTTGTTAGCTAACACAATGCAGCGAACTCCATTTTCAAGCAAACGTTGCGCAATATAGATCGTAAGCCTAATTAGCATATTACTTATTAGCAGCGGCGATAAGGCATTTCGTAACGGCGGATAAATTCACCCCGAACGGCCCCTTCATCGCCCATCACGTTGGCCGGACAAAAACCGCCGCTAACAGGCTGCCATTTGTCAAACGTCTTACAGTCTGCATTCAGATTAGCGACTAATAGACTTTTTTTTTGCTGTCTCTGTCACTCTGGTTCACCATTTTTTTTCCTCTCTCTCCTCCATGTCTCTAATTACCCCCCGTTTTTTCCTCCCTATGTCCCTCCATGTCCAATAGCAAGCACTCCATTTCTTCCGTCATTCTCGTTGAGATGGATGAAAAGGCCTCTCGGGGTCGGCGAGCTTTGTGCGGGTGTGCTCGCAAATATGGAGGCGTCGATTCGTTTAGTCACGGCACCCGCGCCGCAATCATCCTCGACACGGCGCCCGCTAAATGACGTCCATCGTTCGCTTGTCTTATTCCGCCTTTTTTTCAACCCGACGCCTGCCGGATTATTAGCCCTTCAACTGTGGAGTCACTCAACTGTGCCGCTTTTGTCAGGGTGTTTTGGATGAGAATGAATGAGAGACGGACGGACGGGTGGTGGTCACATATGGATGAAACGCGGGTGTCGCTCGGGAAAATTCTTCGTGCGCCGTGTTTTGAAAAAAACATTGACGTTGTAAAATACAAGGAGTGGATTCCCCTCATGTGGAACAAAACAACCCGCTTTTAAAGCGGGTTTCAAGATGGTGAAAGAAGAAGGCTACGTTCCTCATCAAGTGTATAATACTGATGAAACCGGCCACTCCTTTCCATCAAGCCATCAACGACCATCACAAAGGTCAATAAAACCACTTTATTATACAGTACAGTTTATTTCTTTCATTATAATATCAGAGTACATTAATTATACATACAATAAGGTATATTTTGTGTTGTTTTAAGGCTTAGACAATTAGAAAGTGATGTTTTATGGGGACCTGGGAACGGATTACTCTCATTTTAATGGTTTCCTATGGGAAATTAATGTTTGGGATACACACAATTAAATTCGTAAGCCAAGGTATCACTGTACTCGAAACATGTAATCGATTTAGTTTAGGAAGACTTAAACGGTGAAAAAAAACTCATTTCATGCTCCGTCTCCATAATTCAGGAATACAAAGGTGTTAGCGTAGCGCTGTTAGGGGAAAAATATCTAGTATCCCATCTTATTTGTATCTTTTATTTGAAACGAATCTCAGAATTGACCCTATCTAAAGCCGCCGACGTCCCATTCTAAACAGGATGCGCCTTTCCGTTCCGTTCCCTGTGCGCTCACCGTTCTTGACACGGCGCCACTTTGCATCCGAGCTCGCCGCTAAACTAAATCATGTTGTCATCTCGCCGCTTTCTCGCCGTTCCAACCCAGCAAGAGACTATTTTCCAGCCTGACAATTCCGGCAGCGGCTTGGGAACACCCCAAACAGCTTTTTTTTTTTGCACCCCCCCAACCACGCCCCTACTCAGCAACCCTTTTGGCCCCTTAGCGCCAAGTTGTGATGATTACTACCAATGCTCAAAGCTCATCTTCACTACCAGTGTGTGTGTGTGTGTGTGTGGGGGGGGGGGGTTATGATCTGGAAAATTGGAAACCCCATCAGAGGATCTCCGGTACGTCCGCCGTGCGGCGGCGGTTATTGACAGACGTATGAAGTTTTCGGATAACCGGTGCTGCGCGTCGCTCGGATGAATCGGCAGCGAAAATGCGATTAACGGATGGCAATTATAATTCCGATTTAGCCTTTTCCTGTACACCGGAATCAATCACTCGGCTTCCCGTCGTTCTCTGATAGTTGTCGGAAGGAAGTAGATTTTCATGGAAATGTAACAGACTGTAAACTAACGAAAAAGTCACCTCTCCTAAAAAAGAAAAATCCCCAAACTTTCGAGTAGCTAGCTTAAAGCTAGCACCCACGGCTCAGAAGGAATGGAATCCAGGAAATATCCCGTGACATGAGCTATGCTAATAATAATAATACATTTCATTTATAAGCGCAGCGACAACCACACGGGTTCACTCACCAGCATTCACTCAAGTAACTCAAATCGATAGCTAGTAGCTAGCTAGCGAATCCCTAGCTAATAGCTAGCAAATAGATAGCTAATAGCTAGCGAATAGATAGCTATTATTAGCCAGTGAAGAGATAGCTAAAAGCTAGTGAATAGATAGCTAATAGCTAGTAAATAGATTTTTTTGTGGGTGAGGAGCGGCAGCCACACGCTCAACTGGGAATAGCTCAAATATATCACGTTAGCTAACTATCTATTAGTTGTCTTGCTAGCTAGTTAGTCAGCAAATAGATAGCTAGCTAGGTAGCTAGTAACGGTGACCCTGTTCAACTGGGAATAACTCAAATAGATCAAGTTAGCTAGCTTGCTAATAGATAACTAATAGCGAGCTAGCTAGCTAGCTAGTTAGACAGCTAGTGATAATAATAATACATTTAATTTCAAGCACCTTTCAAAACACCCAAGGACACTTCACAATAAAAACAATAAAACAAAGCACATAACAATAAAACCATAAGTAAAAAAAGTTAAATAATAAAATAGTAGATTGAACTAGACATTGAAACAATTTAATAGATAGCTAATAGATAGCTAGCCAGGTAGCTAGCAACGGTGACCCCGTTCAACCAGGAATAACTCTAATAGATCAAGTCAGCCAGCTAGCTAATAGATAACTAGTAGATAGCCAGTTAGCTAGCCAGTCAGACAGCTAATACATAGCAACTAGATAGCAAATAGCTAGAATACATAGCTAATAGCTAGTGAGCTAATAGATAGCTAGGTAGCCAGCAACGGTGACCCCGTTCAACTAGGAATAACTCTAATTGATCAAGTCAGCCAGCTAGCTAATAGATAGCCAGCTAGCTAGCCAGTCAGACAGCCAATAGATAGCAACTAGATAGCAAATAGCTAGAATAGATAGCTAATACCTAGCAAAGGAGATAGCTAATAGCTGTATAATAATAATAATACTATTTTCAAGCGCCAGACAGTTGAATATCTTCTGCTAACAACAGAATTCAGGTTCCCAAACAAAATTTGCGAAAATACAATCATAAGAATAGCGCCATCGTCTTTCTTTTTGTTTCCAAAGATGATCTGTTTTGGTGTTCATCCCCCAAATTCGCCATTTCGTGTCGTTTGATTCATGCGAAAGTAAAGTACCTCAATGACACGAGCGCCTTGATTACAAATTGTTCAGACTCGGTTTTAGTCACAGTGTAGCTCCTCGTGACTGGATTGCCAGCATTACTCTCACTCACCCACAGTTCTCACAGTTTGGAGTGCTCTCACATAAAAAAAAAAAAATGAGACTAGAGAAGGAAACGAGATCCCGGAGTCATTTTACGGCTTTTGCCGCCATCACTCCTGTGTTTGTGTGTGTTTCTTTCTTTCCTTCTTTCTTTCTTTACTTTTCAATGCCATTGCATCTTCACCCCACACACCCCCTTCTTCGCATATAGGCTCCTTAGCTTTAATGGACTCTATGCTCTCATACCCGCCAGCCGCCACCAAATTGTCCCGGGCAGCCTGAACGCCGAGCGTCCATTCGGTCCAATCAAAGGTAATTGCGAGCGTACGCGCTAACGCTCTCCGCCGTCTGTTTTTTTTTTTTTTCGTCCTCTAACAGTCATCTCACGCAGGCCCGAACGCCTGCAATCTGCTCCTTGTGTGGTTTTTTTTTTCGACACCCCATCAAGGCGGGACGGACCAAGTCCTGATTTTTGCATATGACCGTTTATAAAGAAGAAAAAATATGGATGCCAGAGGTGAAAAGAATTTGGAATGAATCAACAAGTCAATTGAATTATTTGCCGAAAATAATAATAATTTGGACTTGTCTAACTAGCTAGCTCGTTATCTATTAGTTATCTATTAGCTAGCTAGCTAACTTGATCTATTTGAGTTATTCCCGGTTGAACGGGTCACCTTTGCTGGGTACCTAGCTAGCTATCTACAGTAAAGTCTCGTTATATCGATATTCAAGGGAGTCCGAAAAAATATCGATATAACCGGGACTATCGCTATATCCGACCCTGTTTACATGTAATTTTCTCAGTGCGTGCATAGAAATAGTATCGATATAACCGGGACTATCGATATATCCGATATCGATATAACGAGACTTTACTGTATTTGCTGTCTAACTAGCTAGCTATTAGTTATCTATTAGCTAGCTAGCTAACTTGATCTATTTGAGTTATTCCCGGTTGAACGGGTCATCGTTGTTGGCTACCTAGCTAGCTATCTATTTGCAGTCTAACTAGCTAGCTTTCTATCTATTAGCCAGCTAGCTAACTTGATCCATTTGAGTTATTCCCGGGTTGGGTGAACGCTGGCGCATGTGGCTGCCGCTGCTCACCCACAGAAAAACTGATCCTGTGACTGTAAAGTGACATTGAGAGTGACTTGATTTTTTGAGTCAGCCACATGATTTATCTGTCACATGTATCAAATATCTTTATTTATATATATTTTTTTAACGATGGATTGCTTCCCTGTCACAATTTGACACTTTTTTTAAATGGTACCTTTTGTTGTTTTTAATAACACAAGACAAACTGACCTTTTTTTGTCCTTTATTCTCTTGCGATACGATATTATTAAATGTACTTTATGTAAGGAGGACTTGTTGAGTAATTAATCACGCCGTTGCTATTTGCATGTAATCACTGAAAACAACTATCTGGTCAAATGAGGTGTCCTTCTCGGTTTGCCGTCATCCACTGGACTGTGGCGTCAAGTTGCGCTTCATCACGGCTCTTGATTTCAACTTGCCCTTCTGATTGCTTTCTGAGTTGAAAAGAGACCGCGGGGGGGAGACAAAAAAAAAATAATCACTCCAAACACGACCCCACAACAACAACAACAAAAAATCATTGCCAAAGATTATCTTATCGAAACGTCAGAGCATCGGGATTTTTGAGTCAGCTTCTTTGTCTCATATGTCTCATTGATCATAAATCTCAAAATCGATCAAAAAAATACAAGAATAAATACAGAAATAAACAGAAATAAATAAATAAACATATCATAAATACATAAATAATTAAATACCTAAATACGTGAATTAATAGATACATAAATGAATGAATAAATACATAAGTACATACATAAATAAGTAAATAAATGAATAAATTGTCAAAAATAAATCAAGAAATGAATAATACATAAATAAATAAAAATAAATAGACACATACATAAATTAACAAATAATAAATAAATATGTAAATAAATAAATAAATAAATAAAGTTGTCAAAATAAATACAGAAATGAATAATACATAAATAACAAAAATAAATAAATACATAAATTGTCAAAATAAATACAGAAATGAATAATACATAAATAAATAAAAATAAATAGACAAATACATAAATTAACAAATAATAAATAAATATGTAAATAAATAAAGTTGTCAAAATAAATACAGAAATGAATAATACATAAATAAGAAAAATAAATAGATAAATAAATAAATAAATTGCCAAAATAAATACAGAAATGAATAATACATAAATAAATAAAAATAAATAGACAAATAAATTAATAAATACACATGAATGGTCAAAATAAATAAATTAATAAATTATAAATAAATAAATGCCGAAAACTCAGCCTAAGACAAGAAAACTTTGGAAGGATTCAATTATCCCAATTTTTTTTTTAAACCAATGATTTACGGCAGGGCTTCAGTTCCCGAATAAATACATAAATACATACATGAATAAATAAAAAATCAATAAATAAATACATAAATACACGAATAGATAAATAAATACATACATACACGAATAGATAAATGAAGTACATAAATAAGTAAATACTCAATAAATAAATATAAATAAAGAAAGAAATAAAGAAAGAATTTCGTTGTTTGTTGACCACTCAAATTTGTGTTCGTTAGTACTGAACTGGTTTAACACTCACGATCTTAGTGTCACACTGAACCAGTTTAACCTTCACGATTTTAGTGTAAGTGTGATAAACACCTTCCCGTGCTAGTCCCGGAAGTAAAAATCACTCAACCACAAACCTCAGGATTATCATACACTGATTATCATACACCCAACACCAAATAATAATCACTCGGGATCTTCTATCAAAAGTATCCCACAATCGGACCTTTGTTTGCTTTTTTGACAATGGCGGATTTTGACCAAAAAAAATCCTACCTGATGGTCCGATTATCATTATGTGTGCGTTTCACTTTTCGCACCCTACACCATCAAATAATCGTTACAAATCATCTTTCAGAAACATTTCACAATCCAACCCTTATTTTCATTTCAATGGATAATGAAAAAAAATCCTTCAAAATTGTCCTGATTATCGTGAGGTGTGTACACCACTTCAGAGTCCCCATAAAGTTCAAATTTTTAATTTAGGGAGCTTCTGAATGATATTTTGGAGTTCGCATACCACTTTTTTTTCATCCACTTGAAAGGTAGCGCTGCCCATGTTGTATTATTTTGAGTTTATGGTGTTTGAAATCAGATTTTGCACCCTACTGCGAAAACAGACACGCAACACCTCTCTTTCTCATTCAAGCTGCAAAACCATCAACCCCTTTTTTTATTTATTAACCCCCCACACACACACACACACTTCTCACAAGTGCGGATATTAAACCTCACCTATCAGTCTTGTGCGGTTGTCTTTCATCGACAACATATACTTCCCCGCCGCTATCTCGTCCGTCCCGTCTGCATGTACACCCGCTGAAATATTAACATGTTTGTTTTGGAATGCTGCCTTTCCCCTTTCTTTTAAAAGACTCTTCTTGTCCAAGCTAGACTATGTTTGCGCCGTTGTGGGTGTGAACACAATTGACTCATTCTGCCTCTCATGCCCAAGAAATTCAGCATTGTTTTCTTTTCTTTTTTAAGACCCTCGTCTAGGCTAGACTATGATTTTTTTTTTTATTTTTTTTTTTTAACAAACCCCCACATGCTAGTGAAACGTGACACAATTTGAAAAGGCTAATTTGCATCGTTGTGGGTGTGAACACAACGGACTCATTCTGCCTCTAATGGCCACCAAATTCAGCAGTGTTTATTGTTTGTTTTTAAAGACTCTCGTTCTTAATAAAAGAATCGTATAGTGTGTGTGTCTGTGTGTGAGGGTCGGTATGGAAGTGAAACGGTGGTCAGCATCTTGAAATGATCTTAAAATTGACGTGTAACTGAGGCCCTCCGCGTCCACCCGCTAGCGCTCAAGGCTAAGCCTGTAGCTCGAATAAGCTCTCAAACTGCAGGTGCTGCACGTTACTTTGTGCGGCGGTGTTCGGAAATCTATTTTTGTGTGGCGGGGTTTGGGGGGGGGCATGTGTCGAGTTGAAGCTTTCCGCACCGGAGCCTAAATAAAAAATGAGCTTAGTAATCATGAGCTACTCCTTCGTGTTGTGATCCGCCGCACCCGTGTCGAGCTCCTGGCTCCACGTCGCCAAGAGAGCCCCCTCAACCCTCCCCCTATTGTGTGTAAGACTTTCTAAAACTCTTTTGTGGGTGGGACGGTCCAGCAAAAAATGGGCAGTTTTTACTTTGAATATTGCCGTTCTGTTCACATTTGCAAAAGATCCTTTTATAATGAAGAATAAAAATATATATGGATTTTTATCAATGTTTATCTTGGTTGGAAAGTGGTTGTTAGTCGTAGGAGTAGGAGTAGTATTTTATTACTATTTATTTTTATTATTTTATTATTCATGTTATTATTCTTACTATTACTATTGTTGTCATTATTATTATCGTGAGTATTATTACGGTATTATACTTATTGTTGTTATTGTTCTTATTATTACTGTCATTATTATTATTATTTTATTATTATTAGTAGGAGGAGGAGTATTTTATTATTATTTAATTATTTTATTATTTTATTATTCATGTTATTATTCTTATTATTACTATTGTTGTCATTATTATCATGAGTATTATTACTGTATTATAATTGTTGTTATTTTTCTTATTATTACTGTCATTATTATTATTATGTAGAAGTAGTAATAGTAGTATTTTATTATTTTTGGATTATTTCTTTATTATTCTTATTCTTATATTGATAGATAGCTAGCTCATTAGCTCGCTATAAATAGATAGCTAGATAGATATACATAGATAGCTAGATAAAGATACTGTAGATAGCTAGATACATTGCTAGATATAGATAGATAGCCCGATAGATAGCTATATAGAAAGCTAGATTTGATTGCTAGGTAGATAGCTCGCTAGATATAGATAGAGAACTAGATAGCTAGCTAGACATAGTGTAGTGTAGATAGCTCGTGAAGGAAATACGTACATTTAGCCAATTGTTAGGTTAAAACGTTGTGCAATTTGGTAAATATTGAATTCCGTTCATAATATTTACTATTTCAAAATGAACTGTTAATGCTAATATTAGCTTGTAATATTTTAACCTAACAATAGCTAGCTAGATAGCTTGCTAGATATAGCTAGTGTAGCTAGCTAGCTAGATATAGATAGTGTAGATAACTAGCTAGATATAGCGTAGATAGCTAGATATTCAGTAGATACATGAATAAATACATAAACAAATACGTAAATTCATTCAGAATCACTTTTGTTCGATTCCACTCTTCAGTGTGTTATCCTTTTAATTTTTTACACGTTTTTTGAGGTTACGGTCCAGAAATGTCATCTCATCTCACCTCCATCTCGCATTTCTTCGCCCCATTCATTTTTACCAGCGTCGATATCGCTATCGTTAAACGTCTTAACTTTTTACACGGCAGCCGTGAGCTTTTCGCCGCATTTGCGAGCGTTTGTGAGCGTTTCCCCCGACCGCCATCAATCAGCACGCGAGGGCATAAATGTTTTATACGGGCGACGCCGCGTCTACGTTGATTTGATAACTCCGCCAACCGGAAATACCGGAAGCGGCGTCCATCTTGTCTCGTCCTGCCCGATTTACACAGCCGGCGAGGATAAATTCGTCCGTCTGTATTTGATCAAGCACCCTTATTTTTGGTACCACCGCGGCTTTTGTTTACTCCCAGGTGGGACATTTCCATTTGAATGAATATGTCCAATCTGCACTTTTGGGTGAATATTTCATCTTTAATGACTCACGGGTGACATATGAGAATATGAGTCTTATGCGTATTGTGTCGATGCAAGCGCTAAATCTCCACCGTGGGCCTTCAGTCGTGCCCCGATGGAAGAAACGTGTTCCCCGACGTTTGTTGCCGCGTGTCTCGCGCATGCTAATCCCGTCATCCAAAGGCTTCAAAAGATGAACTTTGGACTTGTTCTATACATGAAAGATCAACCTTGCCCGGAGCGGCTGAGAGGATGAAAAATTGTCAGCATCCCCCAAAGGAAGGCGTTGTTGTTAGCGGCGGCGGCGGCGCGGGAGGTTAGCGGAGGGGGGCGGGGAGGACTTCCATCTGTGTGCTGCGTTCAAGGACAACACTGTTATACCATTTGGAAGCGTATGAAACGAGCTAGTGTTGTCGCCGGGATGTCAATGTGGGGATGTCGCTGTCACCCTTGCCAAGCCTGAGCGCGAGGCCGCGGATTAAGCTAGCTACGCGCGTCGCGATCGCACTTTAATTCGGTTATTTCCGCTCGTTGCCATCGTCGGGAAGAACTCAATTATTATTCGGGGGGTTTAAAATTGTTGTCGTGGAAGAGAAGCTGTGGTTGCGCTATGCGTCCACTAGACGGAGCGATGCTAAAGGGAATACAATACAATACATCAATTTTCCAGGCCGCTTAATCCTCATTAGGGTTGCGGGGGTTGCTGGAGCCTATCCCAGCCATCTTCGGGCACTAGGCAGGGGACACCCTGAACCGATTGCCAGCCAATTGTAGGGCACACTGAGACAAACAACCAGTCACTCAGACCTATCCACAATTTAGAGTCATCAGTCCTGCATGTTTTTGGAATATGGGAGGAAACCGGAGGACCCGGAGAAAACCCATGCGGGCCCGGTTTCCTCCCACATTCCAGGCTGATTGAACACTCTAAATTGTTCCTAGGTGTGTGTGTGAGTGTGACTGGTTGTTTGTCTCTGTGTCCCTGTGATTGGCTATCAACCAATTCAGGATGTCCCCCGAAGTCAGCTGGGTTACGATCCAGAACCCCCAACTAGTTACCCTAATGACGATGAAGCGGTCTAGGAAATGAATGGATGGATTGGTCCTTGAGACTAAAATGTTACATCACCGATTGACAATAAAAGCAGACCAATAACAGACCTATTTGGCTTTCCTGTCCCCCTCCACCAGAACGCATTCCACCTACAGATGTCAGCCCGCATGCCTCCCTCATCTCTCGGAGGCCTGCTGCTCGCCATTCTGCAAGGGAGCCACAGGGAGCGGGACCGAGGCGGCACGGAGGACGGTACCTGGGGAGCCGCGGCCGTGGTCTGCTCCGGATGGGAGGAAGGCAGCGACGGACTGCTGTCCCACGTGCAGACCCACAGCGGGGCCTCCTGGAACTTGTGGGACGTGGTCAATTTGACCCAGGTCTCGGGCGCAGGCGGTGGCGGACGGAGTGAGGCCAGCGAGGAGAGGCGTGAGGACCAGAGGGAAGAGGAGGTCTTGACCATCCTCTCCACGCGCTTACTGCGGACCGCCTCGCCCGTCTCCAGCGTCCTTCTTCTCGGCTCGGATCCGGAGTGTCTCTCCTCGGTACTTCGGGTGGCCCAGCGGCTCGCGGCGTCTCTACCGGCCCTGCAGTGGATCATGGGGTACCCTCTGTCGCCGGACTCCCTGCATACCTTGGGGGGTCCCCTCGGCCTGTTGGCGTACGGCGAGGTGGGACGCAAGCCAATCAGCTTCTACATCCGTGATGCCTTGCAATTGATTGGACGAGCCATCGCCGTGGCGTCCGTGGCCAGACCCGACTTGGCGCTGATGCAGAACGCGGTCAATTGCTACGACAAACCTATCAGACGAGATCCACTTTCTCCGGGACGATATCTGTCCAGGTGAACAAACACACACACACATACACACACACGCACACATACACACACACGCACACATACACACACAAACACCAAGAAGTATACGCACGTCAAAGTACACGGGAACAAATTTATGAAATGTCAATCATTTTGGGAAAAAATGCTAATGACATCATCCTACATCATACTTCTTAGATTGTTACCACGTAGGCTTAGTCATGCTGATGAGGTGATACCAGGGCGAATGGGGCAATCAGGGCCAGTCATAGACCATAATCAGACAGGATAAAAGAAGTAATCCGATTACATTCAGGGAGTAGTCTACTGCTAGCAGGGACCTATCAAAGCAGAGTTCTGGCACCACCAAATGTGTACATTAGGTATATACTGTATATAGGGCCAGAGCTACCAGCACAACTTTAGTTCTCTGACGAAGCTTTTCGGATGAGGAGCGAAACATCCAACCCCTACAGTTGGTAGGGGTACAGATGACTGCTGAAGAAACCTTTTCATCGATGGACCACTCCTGCATGACTGAGAGCATCCTATGATGTCATTTGCATACTGGGAGCCAATAAGTATATGGAAAGCCATTTTTTGACCATGTATATTGCCGTCGTGATGATTTGAACGTGCACCAAAATACCCTCTCTCGGATGTCAACGGGTATTCTCTAAGTGGGCTACAGTGATTGACAAGTTTGGTTCGAGACTGCCGCTGGTTCCGATTTTCCTCCACAGCGGCGCGATTTGAATCGTAGCGTAGCGGCTATATGGGGACGGGGGGTTGTCAGTGTCGTCGGCGCTGCTTCTTATGGCGTTTCCTTCACTTCCTGCGGCTTTAAAAAAAGAGAGCATCTGACAGCTTCTTCGGCTTTCTGTCATTTTGCGCCTCGTATGAAGCCATTAACATTTTTTCCCCTTAAAACCCGACAAAGCTACGATCCAGTCATGTTTTCACAGCTCTCGGTGATGAGAGCGACGTACGCTAATGTCCGCGTGACACCCCCCTGGTCCGGCACGTTGGATGTAACAGAGTGTATCCGATTCACTTTCGGGGCCGGTGTCGTATTGAGATGCAAACGCTAGCTGAACGCTAACCACTTCCGTCGACTGCAGTTCAAGTGAGCGCGGGTATGTGCCAAAACAATTTAGAGTCGGGAGCTAGGCTACGAGCTAGAACGAATCGAGAGAGTGTCGCGGGTTACTAAGCAATAGCAGCAAACGACTCCTTCGCCGGAAGCCGCCGTTGAAGTTGCTCGCGGTGAAAATACCGGATATTCATCAGAGCTACCGATATAAATGACAAATTTGACGTTGAGCGAGCCCTCTTAGCCTGTTGTTGCCGATATTGGTCACTATCAGAATGAGAATCACAAAACCTTTAATCGTCCCACAATGGGGAAATTTGCAACTACATCACATAATTAGCATTTATGCTAACTCCGGCGCATTTACACCATTTATTCTCGTGCTGATGCCTTTGCACTGTGCCAATGAAATAAAAAGAGCTGCTGTCAAGGCAGCCACTCTTACGGCGCCATCTTGAAGTAAAAAAAACAAAATAACTTAATAATATGACAACACATAAACACAATCGTTCATTCTTAAGCATTTTGTGCACCTTCTTTGTTGTCTGAAGCAGTTCCAGATGAAAGAGGACAGGAGCAAAGCGTCATTTTCACCAATGGATCAGGGATGCCATGGTGAAATATGCTCGTCTGCTACAAGCTAAATGTGCTAACAGTTATTATTATTATTAGTAGTAGTAGTAGTAGTATTAGTAGTATCATTTGCTAGCTATTTGCTATCTATTAGCTCTGGCTAGCTAGCTATCTGGATGGCTCGCTAGCTATCTAGCTCGCTATCGATTCACTGTCTAGCTGGCTGGCTATCTGGCTAGGTATCTGTTGGCTATCAATTGGCTAGCTATCTAGCTAGCTTTCTATCTATTTGAGTTACTTCTGGGTTGAGTGAACGTTAGCGCTTGTGGCTGGCGCTTGTGGCTGCCGCTGCTCACCCGCAGAAAAACCTATCCTGTGACTGTAAAGTCACCTTGATAGTTTTGAAAGGCGCTTATAAATGAAATGTATGATTATTATTATTTTTATTATTATTATTATCTCTTGTCCCACGTAAATCCGCTTCAATTCCAAGCTGCACTTCCACATACGCATTGGCGCTCTATTGTACAGGACATTCCTAGCAGAGAGGAAGACAAATATAAATCCAGAGGAGAAGGTAATGCGGCGCGGTGGAGGGGAGGACTGGGTCACCACGCCAAGAATAAACTTATAGCCTTAAAAAGTAGCAAAAGTTTGGCTGCGCCTCTATTTCAGCTGCGTGTAATAATCATAAAATACGCCCTGGCTTCTTCCCCAGAGAACATTAAAGAGAAAATACGCATACGGGGGACAAGGCATACCGGAAGGGGGCTAGGGGGATGGGGGGTGGATAAACACAAATTAAGTCACAATGATGCACTAAGTGGCGGCTGGGGGAGTTTGATAGTTTGATAGAGACAAATCTAAAATCGCTGCCATCTCGCCGGACATCGATTGCGTCCCCGTGAGAGATTAAAAGTCCCCCCCACCCCCCAGAATCAAGTTCATGCTGGTATCATCCCAAAGTGAAGTCAACGGCCCCCTCCGGAGAAAAAAATGGAGCGATAAGAAGCCAGACTCTCTTATGGAGTCGTGACAGACCAGGGCCTCTTTGTTGACATTGACTCTTGACCGCGGCAATTATTGACGGGAAGGGAAGTCATCCTTCTCCGACGCCGCCGGGTGGGGACACTGATCAGAAGGCAGTCATCCATTCCGGAAGACCTTTGGAGGGCGGGGGGGAGATTCTACGCTTATCCTGATACCTGAATCTCCAAAAGTAGAGGAACGAATGGACGTGAGCTTTTATTTCACCGTTGCACTCGAGAGCAGAGTATGGCTCTGTGACCTGGAACAAAAACATTCTTGTTGAGGGGTTTAAAAACCAAAATGTTTAAAAATGTAAAATTATTTGCATCTTTTCTGGAAAAGTGGAGATCATTTGGTACCGGACATTACTTCAGTTTTATTTATTTTGCAATAATAATAATGGTCATAATACATTTTATTTATAAGCACCTTTCAAAACTCTCAAGGTCACTTTTCAGTCACAGGATAAGTTTTTCTGTGGGTGAGAAATTTACATTTCACAGCAGCAAAGTTATGAAAGAAACTTTCCTTGTGTGTTCTACATACTTGGCAATAAAGATGATTCTGATTCTGAAATGAAAGTAGAATAACAAAATACAGGAGCTGCTGGAAAGGCAGCCACTCTCGCGGCGCCGTCTTGAAGTCAAAATAACAAATCAAACTAAATAACATTACAACACAAAGACAGAGAATCGTTCATTCTTAAGCACTTTCTGTACCCTCTAGCTAGCCAATCAGATAGCTAATAGATAGCAAATAGATATCTAATAGATAACAAATAGATAGCCAGCCAGGTGGTTAGCTAGATAGCCAGCTAATCATGTCTCGATTTACTCATAAATTTACTTTGTGTGCATACGATGACTTCTTTGGTTTGCATGCCAATAATATTTGAGTTAAAAAAAATGTGGTGAAGCAGCACTTAGGTGTTCTGCTGCATACAAATGAAGCTACCATTAAAGTCAGGCCAGAGAGACAATAAATAGATGTTTTATTTTGAAAAATGACCAGATTCCCAGCTTTATCTATCGACGGTGTGTCACTTTTGACGCAGGTCAAGGCGCGTTTCTCTGTCACGTGACAGGTTACTGCTATTATCTAACTCAGATGAGCTGGGAAAAGGAAGTCATTGGGAAAGGGAAAAGGCCCAGACACGAGACAGATAAGGAGTCGTTAATTTTTTAGGCTTTAGGAAACATTTATGTCTAAATTTGGGACGGATTGGAACGGATTAGGCCATTTACATGGAAAACGCGTCTTGACTTACAAACTTTCTTCAGGAACACATTAATTTTGTAAGTAGCGCTACCACTGTGTTGCTTTGTTTATTTTTGTATTTATGTGTCTGACCTTAAAGCCTGGAAAAGATTGTCGGCCATTAAAGCGGTCCGTGGAGCGAAAAAGGTTTGGGGATTACTGACGTACGGGATGAGGGTATTTCCTGGGACTTGGCACAGAAGCATCCTGGGGTAAAAACAGGATTCTAAGTGAAGAAACGGGTCATTGAAGAGATGTGAGATTTCATTTCTTTGGCGTGTGGGACAAGAGTCGGTCCCGCCTTGATGAGTCATCCGTCTTTTGGCGTACGACGAGTCCGCCGCGGTATCGCCGTGAATGATTTCCGCCTCCCGGACCGATGCGAGCACTTTCACTTTTATTGTCAAGGCGGCTGATGAGGAAACATTAAGCGATGGGGCGGGGGGGATGACACCGGGCGCATTTGGAAAAAGTTTTTGTAGCGGAAGGCTGATTACATAAATGGATTATTGCCCTACCTAAGTAAATAATGGCGCCTAGGCCGAGAAAGAAAACCGGCGGGACTCGCCAACGTAAGAAGACTCGGAGCGGATTAATGACCCGCGTGATCAATCTAATCGCTATTATTTCACAACGCATATCTCATGCTTAACGGGGGAGGAGAAGGCGGGGGTGTGCTACGGGGATTTACATTCTACGCACGTCCGATTACCGTGATGGGGAGAGACTAAACTAAGAAAAGACGAGGTAATCTCTCGCCGGGGAATCATCGGCAGTCCGTGCACGGTTCGCCGCGGATATCCGACGCAACCATCGCCGCGTTCTTTAAACATTTGAACAACCCTGCGACACCAATCGAGTTGTGATCGGACTTTACTCAGACGCGTCGAGGACTACTGAGAGGCAAGCTAACGTCGGTTCAAGAGGTCACACGCACGAAGACGGTGCGCTAACCGGAATCGCTCATTTCAATGCCACTGCGGCGAGTGACGCGCATAGCAATGGACTTTTCCAATTCGGAGAAGACCCCGCGTTGCTCCGCATTAACTTTTAATTATGCCTTTCCGGGAGATGCAATTCCACCAACCGAGATGATTCGCTAAAGTCGCGCTTATCAGAGCGTGGCCCACCGCCATCTTCTTTTTAACCTTTTAATTGCTTCTTTCCCAGTTTGCCATTCCTTCGTTTGGTGAAAGTCGAGCTGTTTATTCTCCCGGCGGCGATTAGCATGACTGCCTCGCAGTTCTGTGGTTCCAGCTTTGAATATTCCGCCTTTCCTGGTATGACGGCTTGATTAGCCTCATTCAAGACTTTAAATTGCCGACAGATGTCATTCTCACCCGCGATTGGCCGGTAACCAGGTCAGGGGTTCGCCCGTCTACTGCCCGACGATACCTTGGATCGCCTTCAGTTCACCTCACGACCCTCATGACGAGCCCCGAGTTAGAAAAATGATTGCATGCGAACGTGACCGCGTGATTTGTGAGTGGGCGACGACAAGTTCAGGGTGGCCCTTGCTGCTTGGCCAAAGCCAGGTGGGATTGGTTCCAGCTCACCTGTGGCTCAGTAGGTTAATACGGTCTCTATTTTGACTGTCTAGGTTTTTTCCCAACACATCCTTCACCGGTGCCACAGGCCTGATCCAGGTGGATGCTGACCTCTCCAGAATACTTTCCTCGCAGATCTTCCACGTCTGGAGCCTCAAGAGGGGCGCGCTGGGCCAGCCGGCCTGGGTCACCGTAGGCCAGTGGTCCCGAGGCAGGCTTGAGTTGGAAGGTGGCATCCATGGACTGGCGGGGGGCTTCAGCGGAAGCCCGGGTCAAGGCCTCGGTGCTGGGGTGAGGGGAGGTGACGGTCAGGGGGACTTTAACGCCGGGGGACGTTGGAGGCCCGGGCTTTCTGTGGAGGGCCATCGTCTGCGAGTGGTGACCCTGGTGGAGCACCCGTTTGTGTTTACGCGAGAGGTGGACGAGGATGGGATGTGTCCTGCCGGCCAGCTCTGCCTGGACCCCCGGACCAACAGGTCCGATGTGATACAAGGACTCTTCAACCAGCTCCATAATCCCAATGCTTCATCGGCAGACTGGGAAGGCATCAGTAAGTTTACTTTCACTTTAGTTCCGCGGATTTCATTGCCCACGAGCAATAGACTTGCTATCCCCAACCCTAACCTTTTTTAACCTTAACCCTAACTCTAAACCTGGACACCAAAAACCCTAAAACCTCTTCCACCCCTAAACGGAAACTGAACCTCTCAACGTATGTATTCCTTGATCGTAATCACAATCTGAAACTCGTGATGCTTTTACCTACCAGCCAACACACTTATTCTTGGGTTTTCTGCGCTAACCTGCACTCCATACCCCCTACACCCAACGCCATACGCAGAACCCTTAGCTTGAACCAAAAACCTAACCCTCAACCGTTTCCCCCAACCTCTGAATCCATACGCATTTCACTCGAGACCTTCACCGAGGACGCCGGTATCAAATGTTATTCTCACTCTGAACCAGCACCAGCTCGACGTGTGCAAAGGGAATTACCCGAGAGTCTGCGCTAATCTCGTCGCTCAGCATTCATGTCACGTGGCCCGTCTTCCCCATCGCAGGCCTTCCGGAGGACCTCCGCAAGTGCTGCTACGGCTACTGCATCGACCTGCTGGAAAAGCTGGCGGAGGATATGGGCTTCACCTTTGACCTCTACATCGTGGGGGACGGGAAGTATGGCGCGATGAGCGGCGCCGGCCGATGGACCGGTCTGGTGGGCGACTTGAGGAGCGGCACGGCCGACATGGCGGTTACTTCCTTTTCCATCAACTCGGCCAGGAGCAGAGTCATTGACTTCACTTCGCCCTTTTACTCCACCAGCCTTGGCATCCTGGTACTGTGGCTTGCGGTCGTCATTAATTCCATTTGTGGTATTTTTGGCATTCTTACTGAGGGCGGCAGAATGCCAGGGCATGTCTAGCAATGCGCGAACATCTTCAGTCAGGCCTCGGTCAGTGATGTCAAGTAAACAAGTACAAATACGCTTTAAGCTTTGGCGGTTGTTTCTTAGACCTCGTCCTGCTCTTTACTCTATTTTGCCTTTTTTTTTTATTTTACCTCCCCCGATTACAGCAGGCTGTTTAAAAAAAAAAAGAAATAAAATGAAAACATAAACGGAGAAAGGTCATACTCTACTGCCGTTAAGATGTTTTATTAATTAGGATTTTTAATGTTGACATAAAATGCTATTTTCGCGCTGACAATTTTTGTCTCAAATGAGCAAACACATTAAAGTCAAATTTCCTTTTTATGCAAATATGTTCCAGGGTGTACTTAAAAAATATTTTTACTCATGTAAATTATGCAGTCGTATTTATGTATTCAATTATGTATTCATTTATTTGTGTATTTATTTATGTATGTATTCACCTTTGATTTGTTTATTCGCCTTTCTGTTTATTCACCTATTTATTTATTTATGTATTTATGTATTTATTTATCAATGAATTTATTTATGTATTTATTTATTTGGCTTTCTGTGTATTTATTCGCCTTTCTGTTTATTTAGTTTTGAAAGGCATGAGTGATATTATTATTATTCACCTTTCTGATTATTTGTGTATTCGTTTATTCGCCTTTCTGTTCATTTATTTATTTGTGCATTTTTTTTGTTGATTCGCCTTTTTATTCTTTTTCCTGTATTTATTTATTTATGTATTTATTTATTCGCCTTTCTGTTTATTGATTTATTTATTTACCTTTCTGATTATTTATTTGTGTTTTTTTGTTTATCTTTGTATTTTTTTTCTGTATTTATTTTTATTTGGCTTTCTGTTCATTTATTTATTCGCCTTTCTGTTTATTTATTTATTCACCTTTTTGTTTATTTATTTGTGTATTTATTTATTTATGTATTTATTTATCTATCAATTCGTTTATTAATAATTTGTTTATCAATGTATTTATTTATTTATTTGGCTTTCTATTTATTTATTAACCTTTGTCTATTGATTTTTTTAATGTTATTTGTTTATTTTATCAGTACTTCTATACTAGAGAGTGTGACTTATTTTCATTTCTGCTAATATGCCAAGATGATTCCATACTTTGACCCCCTCGCCCCTCATCCACCAACTAGAGTTCATTAGCGAGTGAATAATTAGTTTCGCTTTACGCCGGGCCTATTCATTATGGAAATTTCACCCCCCACCCCAAAACAGCAGTATCAGATGCCATAACGGCTCACAGAGGCGGGCGGCAGGGGACGTCTGAGCGTAGCCCCGAGACGCTTTGCTGTTATTCGTTTGATTTGTTAACATCTCCCCGTGCGGCTGACATGCTGCGATGTGTAATACAATCTGACAGTGGGGTCCCGTTTCGGAACAAAGGATCATCTGGCTGTAAGAAAAATGGGGGAAATCACTTCCTTGTCCTTCCAGACTCGACAAATTGTGCAAAATGGGGAGAGGGAAAAAAAAGCTAATTATGGCTGGCGGTGTTTACCGAAAAGATACCTCGAGCTGGTGGTAAAAATACGATGCAGAAACTAAAACGGCTCTCTCAAGGATTTTAGAGGAAAATGGATTCAGAAAGTTTGCTGTATAACTGGACTATTTTACAGCACGACGAGCATTACTGGGCTTGCAAAAATGGCGTCGAAATGGAAGAGCTGCCAAAGTATGATGAAAAGTCACAAGAGATTTTTTAATGCATTTATAGAGGCTAACTGATCTACAGTATACAAGGTGCATGGGGCCAATATCAATTATATAACAATAGACTCCACAAAGGTAGTCAGAATTGAATCCGATACCTCTGCACTGTGAGATCGACACGCTTAACCACTAGTCCACCGGGCTGCCCACCATTTAAGGATTTAAAAAACAAAATAATCGGATGTTAAAAAGAATTCTGAAATGTATACGGAGCCAGTGAAAGGATCCCCAGATTAGGATGTATATGCTCCCCCTTTAGAGCACCAGTCAAGACACAAGCAGCAGCATTTTGGACCAACTGGAGAACTCCAAAGAGAAGTGTGTTAAAGCCATTTAGCCTAGATCTGACAAAGGCATGAACGAGTATTCCGAAAAGACCACAAATCGGTAACTGCCATCAATGTCAGAGACAAATACTACAACAAAATTGTTGCCGCTTCCACCAGGTCCGCAGTCGGGACACGGCGGCCCCCATCGGCGCCTTCATGTGGCCCCTGCACTGGTCCATGTGGGTGGGAATCTTCGTCACGCTGCACCTCACGGCGCTTTTCCTCACCTTGTACGAATGGAACAGCCCCTTCGGCATGACCCCCCACGGGCGCAACCGGGTGCGAGTATTCTCCTATTCGTCCGCCCTCAACCTCTGCTACGCTATCCTGTTCGGCCGCACCGTCGCCACCAAGGTAACTTTGCGATCATCGCCTTGATCCGCGGGTATTTTCCAGAGAGCGGCGCCGATAAGATACGGGGGGGGGGGAGGCAATAGGACAAAAACAGTTAAAGTCATTTGGAGGAGGATTTCAGAGGGTTTTGCCGTGCAAGGACAAAAAAAAAATAAAGAAACACAAAAATATAACGAGGAAGCGGTGACGATTGATTGAAGGCGAGTTTAGACGTGAGCCAGTGATGAAGCAGGGCGCCACAGGGAGGATAATGCAAGGGTAAGTGTCTCGACAGAGATTGGAAAGAGCTATGACCGCCTTGATTGGGATGGATCAAGTCTTGGAGGGGTACTAGAGGTCAACACCCTGAGTGTCACACAAAGTTTGCGACGGTTCAAAATCCAGAAAGCAACCTGGGGATGTCCTGAGAACCCTGACGGTCCGTTGAGAGAACAAAAACCGACCCCGGAGGGTGGGGTATGTCATGTTAGCGGGAGGGACCGCTTTTCTCTTCCCGATCTGTCTTGGGAAAATGTATCACAGTGATGATTTACGAGCAGGCTGTAAGGTTCCTCGACTGATATGAGCCCAACGTGAATAAAACATTACAGCATGTACTTCGGAGGAATGTGGCTTAATGTAAAACTTGATGCACTTCAGTCCCTCAAAGCATTCTATCCGGGTCCAGAATTCAATTAATGTGGATTGGTGCAGTGACTGATATTTTGCGGCACTGGATGATTAAGGTAGCTTAAGCGTCGGTCATCAATGGACGACTCCCTTGGAAGGGAGGTCCAAATCATAGAAGAATGTGGGTAAGACCTCTGACTCTGTTGAAGGACTATCGCCAACACAAGGGGCCTCTGAACACCCTGCGATACTCGCAGTCCTTCTTTCATAGTGAGTTCATGACCAGGATAAGCGCAGGAAATGCAGAAATTAAAATGCCAGTTCAAATCTGTGTCAGTTTTACCTGACGAGTAAAGCCAGAGACGATTTGCCTATCTGGTATTCTGTGAAAATGGTCGGAGACTCTCCGGAGGGGACGGTCTCTCTCTTGATGGGCCTGGGAACTTCTCAGTATCTCTGCTGACCGACACGATGGATGATGATGATGATGGCGGTAGTAGTGGTGGAGTTCACGGTCAAGGAAACGTCTTAGTGTCCCTTTTGTTGTCATCCCTCTTCAGACCCCTAAATGCTGGACGGGCCGTTTCCTGATGAACCTGTGGGCCATCTTTTGCCTCTTGGTCCTCTCCAGCTACACGGCCAACCTGGCCGCCGTCATGGTTGGCGAAAAGACCTTTGAGCAGGTGTCGGGAATCCACGACGATAAGGTTAGACTCGGATTCGTACACTTGGCAATCAAAGACATTTTGACTGTAGTGATTTTGAGAACTTTCTGGATCTGCTTCAATTTTTCACGACCCCGCCCCGTCTTTCTTTTTTTCCCGTCCCGGTACGGCAGTTGCACCACCCGTCGCTGGGCTTCCGATTTGGCACGGTGCGCGAGAGCAGCGCCGAGGATTACATGAAGAAGAGCTTCCCCGAGATGCACGACTACATGCGGCGCTTCAACCAGCCCACCACCCCCGAGGGGGTGCACATGCTCAAGTAAGACACTCACAACACACAAAAAACAAATATTTGGTGTTATTAGAATGCAAAAATGCTGTCAGACCCGCCGCCTCCTGCATCACAATATGAAAACGCGCTTTCATTTTTATTGGTCGGTTATCAATAAATGAAAAAAAACAAAAGTAAGGCAGACAAGAGTCATGCCTTCTGAATGCAAATCTGTATTTTGGAAGACAATATGCACAAAAAAAATCGGCTGTGCCAAATTCCGTCAGTTCTTGCATACAGATGAGGCCGGCGAATGAAGAAAAGCACAAATGTCACTTTTAATACAAGGTAAAGACGACTGCATGCGTTTGTGACTGTCGTTTGCTTAAAAAAATAAAAATAATAATAATTCAAAAGAGGTTATCACGAAGTTATGGAGTGCGTGTGATGACCAACATTTTTTTCCCCCCAAGGATGGCGTATCAATTAATTTTATTATTTTATTTTGTGTTATTTAAAGGACAACCGACGTCACTTTTTTGTTTCTTAACTGACATCAGAAAAACGTTTTATAGCATCGAAAATACCCAAAACACGCAGTATGATAATTTTATTCAAATGCAAAACACAAAAAAAATGACTTAAAGTGTCCAAAATCTGCAAAAAATTGAGCTGCGAATTGGGCATTTTCAGAAAGTCCCGCCCCCAGTTTGTGACGTCACGCCAAGAATCAAAACAATGGCTTCAGGTTCGGAGAATATGCTTTCTTGTTACACATCCAGTTATGAATATGATTCAAATAGTTCTGAAGAGGAAAGCATACATGTTTGCAATCGATTAAATAATTTATTCCACGCCATTTTGAGGCAACATTGAGGGGAAAATGTATCACCACAAAAGAGGCACAAAATGGCGACCTCCTGTGGCCACCTCCGTTTCCACAGGCTGATAAATTCCTTATATGGAGCTTGGACACCCTCTTCTGGCGGCTTTTGGCTGCAACACAAGGTTTTCAGACCAAACAATACAGCAAAATACATTGACGTGATGAAAGGACTGCTACGATGTGTCTTTTTTTCGGTCAGGGGGCGTTCCTTTAGTGACGTCACGTACGGACTCGTCACCAACTCAAAAACAAGACTTCCTGAATATTAGCGCGAGTCTTAAAACGTAAAATATAGCTATATGCGGTGGAATCTTTTTAAAATACGCTCAGTAGAAGTCATTTCAAGCCATTTGACAAATTATGGACACAACTTGTCCGGAGACGTCGTTTGTCCTTGAAGAAACAAGCACACTGCCATGCATTGAATGCCAACCAACAACTTTGCTTTTGCAACTGCCGCCGGGTAACCTCAGGTTGCACTTCATGGAAGGAAACGCTTCAAATCTGCCGTCTAATTCGGTCCTTTTTCTCACTTCACTCCATTTTCTTTCCACTCCAGATGTCCTCCGGGATGTTTTTTTTGTTTTTTTTTTTTTCGTGGCAAACGGCCGGCGAAAAACGGCGCTAGCTCCTCGCTCGTCGGAAGTGAAGCGTTGTAAACAAGTGGCAATGAAGTCTGATTGCATCGATAGTCTCTGGGCAATCCGTCTTAGATGGGAAAAGACAACACAAAAAAACGGGGGGGAAAAGTACAACAATGGGGAATCGGAGAAAAGAAAAAGTGAGTCTGAGGTGGAAAAAGAGAAAAAAAATTAACTATAAAGTGCAATTTTGAAATACATTGATTCCCAATAACAAAAATGTACCTAATTAAAATAAAACAATGCATGTGAATGTTTAGTACTATTTTTTTAAAATCTAAAAAATGGAAAAAAAACAGAGCATTATTTTGAATGTAAATGTTAAATATTAATTTTTAATAATATTGCACAAAATTGAAGAAAAATTAAATTGACTAATCGTTTTAAAATAATTGCACTTGCTATTTTTTGAAAAAAAGTAAATTTTCAAATTAAATATGGAATGATAAATTTCCCATTTTTATCAGAAAATAATATCTTTTGAAACATCAAAACTGTAAATAGTTTTTATAAAAAATGTGAAAAAGAAGTTAAAAAATAAACAAAAAAAAACAATGTTTAGCACTAGTTAAATCCATTTTTAAATATAAAAAAAAGCACATTATTTTGAATGAAAATTTTAAATAGTTTCTAAACATACAAATTACATTGACTCATTGTTTTAAAATAACTGCACAAATAAGTGCATTTTAAAATTAAATATGATTGACATGAAAAAAATACATGATTTTCACATTTTGATCAGAAAATTTTTTTTTTTAAACATTTAAATTAATTGATAAATTGTTTTTATAAAAAACGTGAAATGGGAATTAAAAAAAAACAAACAATGCATGTGAATGTTTATCACAAATTTTCACTAATTTAAAAAAAATCCACCTTTAAAAGTGAAAAAAACAGCGCATTATTTTGAATGAAAATGTTAAATATTACTTTCTAAAAATGTCACACGAAAAAATAAGTAAATTTTAAAATTACATTTAAAAATTTTTTATCAGATTTATTTTGTTTTTGGGAGACATTTAAATTGATGGATACAACATAAACAAACATAAAAAAAATAATTAATTTACAAATATTTCACCATGGTTTATTATCATATGTATTTGTATTTTTAATTTTTTTAACATGATGAAAAACAACCACAAAAAGAATAATAAATAAAACAACTTCTTCAAATTGTGAGAAATCAATTACAGTATTTGCAAAAGAATTCATCAACATGCCACCCACTTTAAATGTGTTAAATGGTTCTTTATTGATTTTTTTGGGGGGGGTTTATTTTCAATTTTCATTGTGTTCTCCAATTCTTTTGGTAGCCGCCACATAATCCCACCGCCACACCAAAAGCGCTTAGCTATCTTACAAGCTATATAAAAGGTGTGTTTCATGTTATTGTCCTTCCCAACATGATTGTTTTCCCTTCACTGGACGTCTCGGTCGTGTTGAGACGCTTTCAATCCACTTTTCTGTAGCGGGCGCTTATCTTCGAGCGCCCCGTTGTTCGCCGGCAAATGGCAGCGCTCTATAATTAGAGGTCAATTAGGTCGGGGCCGATCAATAAGAGAAGAAGAAGAAGAAGAAGCGTCTTTGGCATTGTGTCCAAAGTCTTATCGGCCCGCCACAGAGGCTGCCGGCTGAGCTAAGTGATATACGTGTTTACAACAGGATGCACGAGACTAGAATGACGCCCGCTTGAAATTGACTTCTTTCAACATGCTGGCTTGGTTGGTGGAAAAATGCAACCTCCAAATAAATAAATAAATATACACCATATATTCTGGGTTGGTTGGTAATGGGAAAACTTCAATAAGATGCAATTTATACACACACACACACACAAACATATATTTGTATATATATATATGTGTGTGTGTGTGTGTGTGTGTGTGTGTGTGTGTGTGTGTGTGTGTACAGTAAAAGTACAATATATATATATATGTACAGTAAAAGTACAATATATATATATATATATGTGTGTGTGTGTGTGTGTGTGTGTGTGTGTGTGTGTGTGTGTGTGTGTGTACAGTAAAAGTACAATATATATATATATATATATATATATATATAATATATATATATATATATATATATATATATTGTACTTTTCTTTCAATAAAACTATTTTTATGATATTTATTATACATACAACACATATTGATTTATATTGCACTTTATATATATATATGTACATATATATGTATATATATATGTGTGTGTTTATATTTATAGATTTTTTATTTATATATTATATGTATATATTTATATAAATTATATTGTGTAGTCTATATATTCTATTATATAAATATTTTATATATATTTAATGGTGTCTTTTTCATATATATATATATATATATATATATGTATTTAATTTTGCTGCTGTGGACTGCAAATGTCTTCATTGTGGGACGAATAAAGGTTTTCTGATTCTGATCTACTTGAAAGGACCAATCCTCCTTTTCTGGATGCCTTCATCATGGACAAAGCCCTCCTGGATTTCGAGGTATCCATCGACGCCGACTGTAAGCTGCTGACGGTGGGCAAGCCATTCGCCATCGAAGGTGCGCTTCAACACACGACACACTACACAAACACCGAAAAGTGAGGTGGGCGTGCGCATCGGAGCTGATGGCGGCGGGGATGAGCGACGGTGTTCTAAATTCGATGCAGTCAGCATCTGTGACCACATGGAATGATACGGGGTGATTTATCAATGACATCATTTTTATCTCTCACTTATAATACTATGTGCTAGGAAATACGCACACATACACACACACACAGGTAAGTGATGTACCTTTGGGGGTGACATGCGTTGCACATTTTTCATCAACACACAAGTTGTGCTCTGCAACAAAGCATTTTGTCACATGGACACACGCCCCCCCACGCCGAGCGAGATGGTACGGGAAGGAGGCAGTGTGGGGTTCAAATACGATGTTATCTGTGTGTGTGTGTGTGTGTGTGTGTGTGTGTGTGTGTGTGTGTGTGTGTGTGTGTGTGTGTGTGTGTGTGTGTGTGTGTGTATATATATACAGTAAAGTCTCGTTATATCGATATTCAAGGGAGTCCGAAAAAATATCGATATAACTGGGACTATCGATATATCCGACCCCGTTTGCATGTAATTTTCTCCGTGCGTGCATAGAAATAGTATCGATATAACCGGGACTATCGATATATCCGATATCGATATCACGAGACTTTACTATATATATATATATATATATGTATGTATATATATGTGTGTGTGTGTATGTGTGTGTGTGTGTGTGTGTGTATGTGTGTATGTGTGTGTGTGTGTGTGTGTGTGTGTGTATATATATATATGTGTGTGTCAGCTGGGATCGTCCAAGTTTAACTCAGACGAGCCCTTTGAAAAGTAATGGATGCGCAAAAACACAAAATAAAAACAACAATGGCGCGATAAGGTCCGCAACTCCCCCAAAACAATCATGAGATAAAGTAAAACGATACCAAGAAGTACGGCGCGAATGTCGCTCTGCATGTTGATGCTCGCCATACATCATCGCCGCGCCTCATGTGCTTCCTGATACTTCGCCGTCGTCGATAAGCTGTCGGCGACGTGATCCGAAGCACAAGCGTTTACGTGCTTGTTTATGTGCAGCTGACAATTGCGCAGAACTTCGGGCACAATGGTGTCTCGTCAGAAGAGGGATCATCTAGGACTAGGTAGCAAACTCATTATTTGTTGCGGGCCACTTCAGAATTGTGCCTTCCCTTGGAGGACCCATGCAAGATCTTAACGTTATTTCTGTCCCGTGATGATTGGACATTTCGGTAAGAGATTTCAGCGAAATCATTGTCAATAAATCAATAAAAAATCATTGGCACCGCCCTTCCCACTCTCGAGTGCGGAAAATCCTACTGGACCCTGCGCACCCTGCCCACCACCTTTTCCCGCTACTCCCCTCAGGCAGGCGCTACCGATCCATGCGCACTAAGTCCAGCAGACATTTAAACAGCTTCTTCCCCCAAGACATTAACTTTTTAAACAGTCACCCAAATAGAACTGTATAGTGCCTCTGCAATTTTTTTAATGAAGATACTAGTGCAGCGTGTTCTACCGTAAACAAATTCCTTGTGTGTTCTACATACTTGGCAATAAAGATAATTCTGATTCTATTCATGAAAGTTGAGATACATGATTTGCTCCCACGGACCCGATCTGGCCTTGACTTTGATACCTGTGATCTAGGACAATGAAGAAAGATAGTGTTTACTGATTGCATGCCCCGGACTGTTGCCCAGTACATCGAAGTATAGTCGATGTTATGCTAAATTGTCTAGCAGATGCTAACAACGTATTTATATGATGCTTCATAACGCAGGCCATCTTTCGTAAACACCGGTGTAACGTTTGGACGCAACTGAGCACAGCGCTGACCCTGGCGCCGAACGATTAGTTTTTGGGGGGGTGGTGGAAAGGGGGTAAAGGACTACTTGGGCAGACGGGAATCACAGGATGAACTCTGGTATCAGAATGGCTGTTTCCGTCTCTGGCAGGTACTTGAGCTCCCGAATTAAGATTTGCTCTCCGATTCCAGTCAAAGAGCGCAGTGACATCAGTAGATTTGATCTCCCCCTGGCACTGTTCCGAGCCCCTGTTGTTTGTCTAGCGAAACGGATCCATTTCTGTAAAAGAATGTTGTTCATCTGCCGAGGACAAAATAAAATGGACAAACGAATACAAAAATTGGGGACGAGGACAGATTCTAAAAAAAATGTCCCCAGTATGTCCTTCGCGCTTTGTCAGACTGAAAGCTGTCCTTCATAATAATTGGACGCAGTGATGCCAAATAATCATCCCAACAACAAACATCTCTCTCAACAGCGGCCATCACACTCAAGCACTATTTGTTCATGCAAGTGTACCGAATGTTCTTTCCCCATTAATGAGCCCGCTGAGAAGTGGTACAGATTGAAAGCTGACGTGGGTGTGTAACCATCGGGGGAGATTTGTGGGGCTTTTATCGTCCATAAGGTATGATAAGTGTCAGCTTGCTCGTGTTCCATCATTTGTTCAATAAATGGCTACGCTGAGGCTGACGACGGTGACGAGGACGGCGACGTCTACCTATTCTGACGAGGCGGGAGAAGAAGACTGGGGATGAGACAAAGCGAGGGGTGTGATAAGGGGGGTGGGGAGCAAAGGAATGAAGTCGATAAACAGCAGGCTAAAATGGGGGAAGATACGAGCGGTAATTGCAGCCGAAGAAACTGCACGCTGTTACTTTAAGACGGTATTACAACAAGCTGCTAAAAAAGTATTTCAACTCCACAAGGCTGGCGGAACGGAACATCTGCTAAGTCTTTAATATTTTATCTCTTGTAGCTCGCACATGTTGACATCCGTGCCATATGTCTACCTGGATAGCCATTCGTCACCGAAAAGTCTTGCTGCGCTTATTTGGATCTGAGAAAAAGGGCCGTCTCCCGCAGTGACATCGGTAGATTTGACATAAGTGCTACCCAAGATCACGTGGTCCCAGTCCAAGTCCAGATGAAGACACTAAAGGGTTGAGACTCAGTCAAGACGATGATTTTTAAGGATTTGAGACCAGTTCCTGACCAAGCGTTCCTGACCCCAAGTCAAGACCAAAACTGTAGACCAATGCCAGACCGAGACATTCACAAACTGACCCGAGATCCAGACCTTGACTACAAAGAATTGAGCTGAAGACAAGACAAAGACTTAAAAGAACTAAGACCATTTCAAGACCTAGTCTACGAAGGGTTAAAACAGAGTCATTACTGCGACTTTTACAAGCTAACAAGTTACTGTATGAATTAGACTGGAGCAAAAAAATCACGACTCAAAGGGGCTAACATTGAGTCAGGATCAAGACTTAATGAAGCAAGACCAAGACATTGAGGTGTGAAGACCACACCAGGACGGGTTTAAACTACAACAGATGGAAGTTGATATCTTGGGGTAAAGACTACTGCAGGTTCCACACAGATCCGAGACAATGACCAAGGCAGTGTCGAGACTAAAACCTGATCAGAGTTCATTTGATGCTTTTTTTGTCCTTTCGCATAGAATGTCTTCAGAGGACAACGCTAATAGTAGAAAAACACGATTGGTGGTAGTGCTTGGCACCTGAATATTGCATCGTTTTATTCGCCCAACATGCTTACAGAAAAGGCCACCACGTTGCACTGACCTACTGTGTACGTGTGTGAGGTCGTAAGCTAGCGTGTGCGTGTCTGCGTGTGTACGTGCATGTACGCGCATGTGCTTACCACACTTGGCTGCAAAGTGCTTGATTTGGATTCTGGCTGAAGGCTCACGAGCCAATAAATCTGATTTCAGAGAGCATCTGCCCTTTAGCTAATTGAGGCCGGCCGACTGACTGGTTTTGCTACACGGGAACTATCACAGAGGGCCTTGGCTGCTTTCAGACGTGACCACCTCGCTGTCACACACTGCGAGGAATCGTACAGTCGACCTCCACCAAAGCTGAACAATTCTCTTGAATTGTATAGGGCCAAAGTCTAAGGTCACTGTTACATTTTTAATGTTAGCAATGCTATCATGAACAAGACGTTTAGAAAGCCGAAGGCAAGACCACCATTTTGAGGTTGTCTTGACACCTCAAAATCTTGGTCTTGTCTTATCAGATTCAAGACTGAGACTTCATGAGGTAAGACCAAGGCTTTTAGGGTGTCAAAGTGAGTCAAGAGGAGGCCTTTGAGGGGTTGGATTTAGGCTGATAAAGTGCAGATTAAGATCCAGATGCTGTCGCAAAATCAAAACCAAATATAAGTGAAGACCAAGGCTTTGCGTGGCTGCTACTGAATGAAGACGAGATTGGGGATGAAGAGTACAAAGAGCCCTAAGACCAAGGCCGGTTGAGACCAAGTCAAGACCAAGACTTTAAGGAACCCAGACAAAGTGAAGATCAAAACATTGGAGAGCGGTTTAAGACCAAGTAAGGACTAATATTTTTAGGGTTTGATACTGCCTCAAGACAAACCTGGGTTTGATCGAACCCTAGGGGTTCGGTGAGTCGGTCTCAGGGATTCGGTGGATCCTCCACCAAAGAGGTCCATCCCTCAGACTAGACTGCAGTTAGTAGGCACATGCATTGGCAGAAGGGTTCAGTGAATGAGCATATGAAACTGGTGGGGTTCGGTGCCTCCAAAAAGATTAAGAACCACTGCTTTAGAGATTGAGACTGAATCAAAATCAATATTTTAAGTCCAAGACTTGACGGGACTGAGGTCTTGATCGTGACTCAGCAGAAGACTCCTCGGCCCATTCAGATTCATACCAAAATTCTTTGTGTCGTCCGTCTCTCCCAGGCTATGGCATCGGCCTTCCGCAAGGATCCCCTCTGACCCGCAACGTGTCCGAGTTCTTGAGCCGCTACAAGTCGGACGGCTTTATGGACATGCTCCACGACAAATGGTACAAGGTGGTGCCTTGCGGGAAGCGTGTCTTCGCCGTGACAGAGGTAAGTTGACAGGACGAAGCGGCGCAGGTGGGGTGACGGTGGACTTGTGTTTTGAATAAGTAATTCGAGCGAGGCGGCCCGGGTGGACGACCTCTTGGTGTGTTGGGCTTACAGTGCAGAGGTCGTGAGTTCGATCCCTGTTCCGGCCTTCTTGTGTATCAAACATGGAATCGTGCCTTCCTTTTGTTCCCCTTCAGCTCTCGTTGATGCTCATTTATGCACTGTGCTCCAACTTAGATGTGAAGGTCCTTCATGTCCCCCCATCCCCTCCTCCCCAAAACTCCCTCCAGACACTCCAGATGGGCATCCAGCACTTTTCGGGACTTTTTGTGCTGCTGTGCATGGGGGTGGGTGGCGCCTTGCTGACCTTGGCGGGCGAGCACACCTTCTACCACCTGGTCATTCCGCGCCTCCGCCGCAGGCACACGCTGCAATATTGGCTACACACCAGCCAGGTGACCACACACACACACACACACACACACACACACACACACACACACACACACACACACACACACACACACACACACACACATACTTGTGGAAGTAGATCAGCCTCTGTAGTTAATCTTTAAGGTAACTTGCGCCCTCTACTGCCATAAACCAGTCAACGCAGTTAGTATTTTATTAGCTTGAAATAAGTCACATTCAATGCGTTCTTGAGCATATTTTAACATGTTTTTTTAAATCCCAATACAACAATGTAGTAATGTGATAGAATATGTATATTATTGTTATTGTTATTGTTAATAGCAATAGTCTTAGTAATTGTAATAATATATAAAGTCATTATTTCCTGTTTGTCCAAACGCCCATTTTCTCATTTTTAAAGTGGTGTTACACAATTGCCACTAAATTGTGGTAATTACACTGTCATAACTGTGTAATACTTTGATGCCTAAATCAAAGTTTGTGTAAGGCGAAAAGTTCGTCTGCCAAACATTTATTTCCCATAAGAAACCATTAATAATGAGAATAATCCGTTCCCAGGTCCCCATAAAACATAATTTTCTACTAGTTAAGCCTTAAAACTACACAAAATATACCTTATTTTACGTATAATAAATGTGCTATTGTATAGTAATTAAAGAAATTTCTCCACTGCGAGACTAATAAAGGCAAATCCAATCCAAATCCAATCCAAATAAACAGTACTGTATAATAAAGTCGTTTTATTTACCTTTGTGATGGTCGTTGCCAATGGAAGTCACACAAACGCAGACCTCGTTCGTGTTTCTCGATGATCTCCTTCTTCTGCTTGACGCTAATTTTGTTTTGTGTCCTCTTCGGCTGAACACTAGCCTGTGGTGGGGTCTTTTTCGGTCCCATAAGAGCAAAAGTACGCCACTCGATAACAAACCGCGTCTGCACTGAGTGCACTCAAACAAAGTGGGTGTGGAAAACAAATCCGCCAGCCACCGTGGCGTTCCGTGTGGTTTGGTTCGTTTACGGAAAGCTCGTTTGTATGCCAAGATTATATTCTCGCACATTTAATGTTCGTAATGCAAAAAGTTCGTAAGATAAAGCGTTCGTAAACTGAGGTATCACTGTATTTTATTTTCTCGAGCCACGCTAACGGTGTGCCAAATCCAACAAAAAATGTCAACATAATGCAACTTGTAAAAGTCACATATACCCTGCCATTAAACGAGAAGCCTTTTGGCAATCCCTTTGAGTTATTCTGAGAAATTTCGCAGTGACAGTAACATCAAGGTTTCCTGTTTTGACTCTCCTCTAACCTCAAAAAGGGCAACCCCTCAAGGCAGCCTGCAGCATCCATCCCATAATCTGGCCCCGATATCAAAGCATCACGTCTGTTGTCAAGGGGGGGGGGGATTGCTTCTTCCAGGGGTCGGTTTGTGTGATGTGCCATTCGAGGAAAGGTTTGAAGTTGATACGTAGCATCCAGATCAAATTCGGATGAAAATTTGAAGGAGGTTTTTAGGAACCGTCACATTTGGGCTATGTGACGAGAATAATGGCCTCTCCATAAATTATACGTTCATCTCTGGATTTATCTCGGAGCTGATGAAGTGATCAGTCTTCTGTTATTAAGGCCCCCTTGAACACTTTTTAAAGGACAACCGACACCATTTTTTTGTTTCCTAACTGACATCAGAAAAACGTTTTATAGCATCTAAAATAGCCAAAACACGCAGGCTGATATTTTTTGTCGAATGAAAAACACCAATAAAAATGACTTAGTGTCCCAAAACTGCTACAAAATGAGCTCGGCACTGGGCAGATTCAGAAAGTCCCGCCCCCTTGTTCGTGACATCACTACTGGTCACACACTGCCTTGCTCCAGAATCAAAACAATGGCTTCAGGGAGTTAAAGGACAACCGACACCATTTTTTTTCTTAACTGACATCAGAAAAACGTTTTATAGCATCTAAAATACCCAAAACACGCAGGCTGGACACAACTTGTCCGGAGACGTCGGTTGTCCTTTAAGGTATTAGGTACTTGTAAAGGACGGCGATACCAGCCGCCAATATCAAAGAGTACCGTGAGTCCTCCTCACAGTTAGTTGGCGCCACTAGAAGATGCGTTCTGTTGTTTGTTTTTTGCTATTTTTGTCTTATTTTGGTTTTCCTTCTGTTTTTTTTTTTCCAGAAGATTCATCGAGCCCTCCACATGGCGTATGAGGATGACGACAAAGAGCTGACGGGCCTGGAACAAAAGTAAGAAGCTCGACCTCGTTCTGAAACCTCGAAGACTCGGTCATGGATTGTTTGAAATGGCATGACACGGACAAATTAGAGTACTAAATATCTCTCAATCTGGTGTAAATGTACGTCTTGTCTCAAAGAAGCTCCTCAACCCACTTCCTTGACATCAAGATGCCTCAAAATGAGCACTTTTGTCTCAAAGAAGCTCCTCAAACCCACTTCACTGTAGTTCCTTGACAGCAAAATGAGCACTTTGGTCTCAAAGAAGCTCCTCAACTAACTTCAACATAGTTGATTAGCACCAAGAGGCTTTGTATGTGTTGGCAGAGCATTGCTTTTGTCTAAATGAAGCTCCTCGGGGCATTTCAACATAGTTCCATGGCAGCGGGATGCCACAAGATGAGGACAAATTATATTAGAGCGCCTCAACTGACTTCAACAACAAGATTTTACGTAAATATGACAAAATGGCTGCAACACACTTCTTTGTGTGTACTGTATAAGAAGTGCCTCTACTCACTTTATAATAATAATAATAATAATAATAATAATAATAATAATAATAATAATAATAATACATTTTATTTCTAAGCGCCTTTCAAAACTCTCAAGGTCACATGACAGTCACAGGATAAGTTTTTTTCTGTGGGTGAGCAGTGGCAGCCACACGCGCCCCGAACTCAACCCTGAAGTAACTGAAATAGATAGCTAGCTAGCTAGCGAATAGATAGCTAATAGCCAGCGAACAGATAGCTATCAGTCACTGAATAGGTAGCCATTAGCCAGCGAATAGGTAGCCATTAGCTAGCAAATAGCTAGCCATTAGCTATAGAATATATAGCTAATAGCAAGCTAGCAAATAGCTAGCCGTTTGCTCGCGAATAGATAGCGATTGATTTTTACAGAGATGCGTGGGAAACCTTTGTGCTTGGTGTGTTTTCAACAAGTTTTGATATGAAAGAAATGTAATATTCGACACCACGACGAGACTCATCAAGTTGTTGAATCGAGATGCTACAAGATGGCAGCAAGGCACTAATTAGCTGCCAGCACTCCGGATTCACTCTGCCAACCCCTTTTCCCTCCTGACATCATCGTCCATCTTCCATTCCAGGGCGCGTTGACAGGTGCTAAGTGCATATTCCGTATTTCTCACTCGGACTCCTCGTGTTGTCCAACAGCGCCTCCTCTTGCATCTCGGAGAACTGCAGCCTCCACAGGAAGCAGCATCAGCAGCCTCCCCCGCCATCCCTCCCGGCTTCCGGCTCGGCGGCGGACAGCGGCAGCTCCTCGTCGCCGTCCCACGAGGCCAAGGAGAAACGGGTGCACTTTGACCTGGACACCCTACATAGCTACCGGCTGCGGACCCACACCGCCTCGGTGCGTGGACGCCCCGGCATGGTGGGACGACCGGGCCTCAGCCTCGGTGGCTTCGGGAATTTAAGCCTTCAAGCCAACGGGGGTCCCGTTTCGGGTTTGGTACTGTCTCCCCTCGGGGGTAGGGCAGGCCGGACCGGACTGTGGGAAGGGGAGCTCCAAGAGCTCCAGGAAAAGATTGAGATCTTCCGCAATCAGTTGAGGGAGGCTCTGGCCAGGAGGGCGGAGATCCAGACCACCCTGGAGAGGGAGCGCAGTGGGACGTCGCGCAGGGACACCAGCCTGGAGCGGGAGCGAGACCGGCTGCTGGTCCAAACCATCAGCGCGGACAAGACGGGCAAATCCAACCCGACTCTTAACAACCAACCGCAGCAGAGCTTTGCCGAGAACGTCACGCTTGGGAGAAGCGGAACCCTCAATGCAATCAACAGCCTGGACCGGGGGCGGACCCCCCAGATACGCTCCGCCCTACCGCCGACTGAGGACCGGACCGGCGGCTCACGCGCCGCTTCTTCCGCCGGTTTAGACCGAAGTCGGTCTGGCCAGTCGGCGCGGAACTCTCTGAGTCTCGACCGGCAGAAGGCGAGCCTGACTCGCGTTGTCAACACTTTGGAGAGGACGAGAGACAGCCAATCGCACGCGGGGGGCGGGACTTGATTCGATTTGACAGGCGTAATTAACTCATTCACTGCCATTCGCAAATGTATGAGGGTTTTGTTTTTTTTCTTGCTAGGGTGCCGATAAAGCGCTTGCCAGACCTTTGCCGATGTTTTACCTTCCACAAGGGGGCAGCATTTCCCTTTTTTTCCATGTTAGCACTTTGTTCCAACTACAGCTGTTGTTAAAGCGCTATACAAACCAATATGGGTGTATTGCATTCTATTTTGGACAGCCGCCCTCATTTCAAGCTCATATAACTCCAGACCCATATCATTTAGGAATTAACTCTCTTTTTTTCTGATTAAAGAAGAGTGTCTGCGGTTTCTTACGCTGCATTAAATGTAATGTAGTCCTAAAACTCAATATTCTGTTTGCCGTGGAATTTGAGTGACAATGATAAAAACGCTGGCCCTGGAGTAGACACATTTTTTGCACATATCTGGCAGTGAATGAGTTAATTATGACGGAACATTCCTAAATTATGAACAGGACATTCATTACTACGTTTTAATCCCAAAATCGACTCGAACAAGCCCAATTTTTTCACTGGCTTTTAAAGCACACCAACTCAAAATCAACAAATCTTTTAATTCTGCTGTTGACCACTAGATAGCGCCATTGCAATTCTTCCCGTTGCTTACGGCCTTGCAAAAGACATTAGTGAAGCAATCTATTTTTCAAAGGATGGGTAGAAAAAAAACAAGAGTGACACTTTGAAGGTCTTTATGGATTCCTTCCTTACGTCCATTTTCTGCTTACCACGGTACGACTTCCACCACGACCATGTTTGGATCGGAGGATATCACTCGAAGGATTCATGTTAAAAACAGTGGCAACCTCGTAAGCGACAAGGATGAAAACTTATTAGAGTAACAGCGCGTCATACAGAAACGCAAAAGACGTTTCATCCGTGGAATGACGGACACATTGTAACCACATTGATGGAGATTTTATGATATTGGACCATTTCATGTTTTGAAATAAACATTTCTATACATTCGAAAAGTGCCCGATATCTCACTTTGAAGCACGAAACGTTGCATTTTTGCCATTTGCACAATGCCAAATTCAATTCCGGACCACAAATGCAAGAGATAGTCCAAGAGGTGTGTGTGTGTGCTTGTAATCATGCTTAATGAGGACAATGTGAAGACATACATTTGTTTACATAGTCATGACATGTGTATGTGTGTGTGTGTGTGTGCTTGTAATCATGATTAATGGGGACAATGTGAAGACACATTTGTTTACATAGCCATGATTTGTATGTGTGTGTGTGCTTGTAATCATGTTTAATGGGTACAACGTGAAGACATTTGTTTACATAGTCATGACGTGTGTGTATGTGTGTGCTTGTAATCATGTTTAATGGGGACAATGTGAAGACAAATTTGTTTACATAGCCATGACGTGTGTGTGTGTTTGTGTGTGCTTGTAATCATGTTTGGTGGGGACATATGTTGGTTTACACACATTGTGGTCCCCACATTGCACAAACCAGGTAAAACCACGCTTTTGGGTTTCATATTAGTTTTTTTTAAAAGATAACATTTTATAGTGTCTTACTAATGACTAGCGAACGCTTTCCTCAAGCTTATTGGATCTCACATGTGAGCCGCAGTCTTGAATAATTTTCATTTAAATGACGAATCCCCCCCCCCAATGTCCGTCCCCCTACCCACCAGACACACACCCCACGTGATCAAGGAAGAGATCCAATTACGCTTGCGATAGACTCAACGAAGAAAGACGGCAACTGGTCACTTGATAAGGTACCCCGTCCATCTCATCCAATCGTAAACGTCGGTCTTTACTTATGATTGACATTCGGGACCCCCCCCCCCCCCCTCCCTATCTATTCTGCTTAGAATGTGAAGGTAAACAGGAGTGATGAGTTGATTAGCTCGGACCAGCTGTGACCAAGCATAGATTTTTATTAGTTGTGGTGGGGATGGGCGGAAAGTGGGGATGCAAGGGGTGGGGGTGGGGGGGTGCGAGGGTGTGTATGAGCCCGGAGTTTCCCCCCCCCCTTCCCCCTTCATAGAGAAACTCCTTGACAACCACAAGAAGGATGAATGTGGCGCCCCTGTTCATAGGTTCATGAGGTTTTTTTGGGGGGGGGGGCGGGGTTTGTTGTTGTTAAAGGGGGGTGTTATGGTGTGTTGAAGTATTCGGGAATGTGCCCAAATTAGCATATCGTCTGGGTATGTGTGGGGACGGGGGAGGTCACACAGATTCCAGGAAACGTTTCCTTGGGTCGTGTTGTCATTAGTTCATTTTGTCATTGGGCAGTCATGACTCAACCTTTGACCTCGTAACACTGCCTAGCAACAAGCAAAATATGTGACCTTGGCAGATTTTGCCATTGGCCAGAGAATTCTGCCTAGCAACAAGTGATGTCAGACAAAAAGTGGCCACAAAATATTTAACTCATTCACAGCCAGACATGTGCAAAAATGTGTCCACTCCAGTGCTCCAGGGTTTTTGTCATTGTCACTCAAATTCCACGGCACACAGAATATTGAGTTTTAGGATGACGTAAACATTTGATGTAGCGTAAGAAACCTTAGACTCTCTTCTTTCATCAGAAAAAAATAGTTAATTCCTAAATGATATGGGTCTGGAGTTATATGAATTTCAAGTGGGTCTTTCCAACCCTTTTCAGAGTCGCTCTTGATCAGAATCAGAATAATCTGTATTGGCCAAGTATGTAGAACACACAAGGAATTTGTTTCCGGTTGAACACGCTGCACTAGTATCATCATAAAAAAAAATTGCAAAGAGGCACTATACAGTTCAATTTGGGTTACGGTTTAGACACTTAATGGGCACGGGGGAACTAAGAAGCTGTTTAAACATCTGCTGGATTTGGTGCGCATAGATGGGGAGTCGGTGGAAAAGGTGGTGGGCAGGGTGCGGAGGGTCCAGTTGTCACTCTATTGCACAGGTGAGTGACCATTTTTAGAAGCATGTTTTTTTTTGTGTGTGTTTGTGTATGACAAAGAATCAATGGTGGCTGTCCATCCAGAATGAATAGTTTCCCATTATTATTATTATTATTATTATTATTATTATTATTATTATTTATCTCTCACACCCGCATATTCTCGTTTTTAATTAAATTGGTGCTCTGTATTTAATAAAAAACTCAATTTGATTTTTTAAACATGTTTTATAATAATACTACTAATAATAATAATACATTTCTAAGCACCTTTCAAAACTCTCAAGGTTACTGTGCAGTCACAGGATCGGTTTTTCCGTGGGTGAGCAGCGGTAGCCACATACGCCAGCGTTCACTCAACCCAGAATAACTCAAATAGATCAAGTTAGCTAGATAGCTAATAGATAACTAAGAGATGGCTAGCTTGCTAGCTAGCTAGACTACTAATAGATAGTAAATAGATAAACCTCGCCTCGGCCATTCTGAAGCATTTTGACTTACGACCGTTTTGTCAGAACGGAAACCGGTCGTAAGTTGGATGATATCTGTAATAATAATAATAATACATTTATTTCAAAACTCTCAAGGTCACGTTACAGTCACAGGAAAGGTTTTTCTGTGGGCGAGCAGCGGCAGCCACACGCGCCGGCATTCACGCAACCCGCCAACATTCACTCAAAGAGATAGAAAGCTAACTAGCTGCCCAGCCAGCCATAGATAGCCAGCCAGCTAGATAGCGATGAGGTAGCTAACTCGATAGATAGCTAATAGCTAGCTACTTAGCTAATAGATAATAAATCACTAGCTAGCTAGGTAGCCAGCTTGCTCGCTAGAGAGCCAGATAGATAACTCGATAAATTAAATTAAATGAAAAGAGGAAACTTTTCACACAAACCTGTTTAATATAATAAACCAATAAAATATTTTTGACCCCAAAAAAACATAAAAATATATTTAAAAAAATATCACAAAGAATATACTGTAAATATAAATCATTCTTACATTTGAGGGTCATTTGTGAGGTACATTGATACCTCGGTTTTCGACCATAATCCGTTCCATCCAGAAACCAAATTCTGTTTTCGACCATAATCCGTTCTAGAAACGAAACATCATTTTCCATTATAATCAATGTAAAATGTTTTAATCCGTTTCAAATCTAGAAAAAGAACTCTATATTAATATATATGTATACAGTGGAGTGATACGGCGGATTTCATAATACAAAAAAAAAAACTGTGGGCCGTTGGTAAACGTGGACACGCCCTTCAGGTGTGGACAAAGGCGTGCACACACACACACACACACACACACTTGCATTGCTTCTTCATTGACGCACACAGCAACCTCCCTCTGCTGATTTCTGCCCCCCCCCCTTTTTTTTTTGTCTCATGGAAGAAGTATGGAGCAGACTGTCTCCTCCCCCCACCATCGGTGCACCACTCTCTCCTCCCCCGTGCCAACCCCGCCCCCATCCCTTCTTGCGCTTGCCTTTGTGACTGCATACCCGAATATTCCCAACGCCGGCGCGTTTGCTTGGGAAATAAAAAAAGCTCAGTAGAAGATATTTCTTTCTACACCACCGTGATTTGGAATCTCGTGAATATCGTGAATACCGTTGGATGATCATCGCAGACGAAGGGGAGGATCTGGACCCCCCCGACCCCCGACCCCCCTAACACCCTCTCACTCCCCACCCCCAAGCCTGCACCAGCAAGACCACAGTGGAAGCACGTGAAGATTTTACTCCACAATTGGACGGCATCTTTTTTTGGGGGGACACTTTTTTCCTGCCATCTGCATCCTTGGACGCCGTCCTCGCATCCCGATTGGGCGTCCACCTCCACTGGGATTTTGTTGTTGTTTTTTTTTTTTTGTGTAGAAGACATGGATCTGGATTAAAGGGACAGACGTGGCAGAGTAACGCCAAACTGGAGCAGCACGCCAGAGCACGCCGGGGGCGAAGGGGGCGACGAGACTCGGTGAATTCACGGAGCCCCCGGGATAGAGGTGAGCATCACTCTGTGTGTGTGTGTGTGTGTGTGTGTGTGTGTGTGTGTGTGTGTGTGTGTGTGTGTGTGTGTGTGTGTGTCTACATTCCATAATTGACGATCTCACTGACGCTTTACGTGATGCTTTTGATTAGCCGGCCTTCAATGAGGCTCAAATCATTGTCAAATCATTTCACCAATAGCCGCGTGGTTTTCAAACACTATGTTGCCGGGCGGGTCAAAAATGACCTCCTTTTCACTCATTCACTGCCAGACGATGTTGCAAAAAAATGTGTCCACTTGAGTGCTCCAGGGTTTTTGTCATTGTCACTGGAATTCCAGGACCTACAGAATATTGAGTTTTAGGACTACATAAACATGCAATGCAGCGTAAGAAACCTTAGACTGTCTTGTTTCATCGGAAAAAAAAGAGTTAATTCCTAAATTATACGTGTCTGGAGTTATATGAGCTTGAAATGGGGGCAGATGTCCAAAGTACAATACAATGTTAGTTTATATAGCGCTTTAACAACAGCTGAAGCTAAAACAAAGTGCTAACATTGAAAAAGGGGGAAATGCTGCCCCCTTGCGGAAAACAACAAACTATTGCCCAGGGGCTGTGGCCAGCGCTTTATCGGCACCCAAGCATGGAAAAATAAAACCCAAACAAATTTGGGAATGGCGTCATCTACGTCATATTTACAATTCACGAATGAATTCATGAACTGCAGTGACGTATTAAAATGTTGCTTTAAAAAAATATCGTTTGTGAATTTCTTCAATAAAGGTCGCACTAGGTCACGTGATTCTCTTCTTTCATCCGAAAAAAAAGAGTTAATTCCTAAGTTATACGGGTCTGGAGTTATATGGACTTGAAATGGCGGCAGATGTCCAAAATACAAACCAATATTGATTTATATAGCGCTTTAACAACAGCTGAAGCTAAAACAAAGCGCTAACATGGAAAAAAGGAAAATGCTGCCCCCTTGTGGAAAGGAAAAACATTGCCAAAGGTCTGACAAGCGCTTTATCAGCACCCAAAAAAACCCTCGAACAAATTCAGGAATGCCGCTCTAGTTTACCAAATCGTAAAATAGTCCAAGGCCAGATCTCCTCCATGAAAATGACAGTTTGTGTCTGTTTGCCTCAGATTAACCCCAGATTTTCTGTGCTTCTATTGTGTGCCTTGTGTTCGGCAGCTAACTAACCTTGAAACTTTTAAATATGATAATTTCTATTCTGTGTATTCTCTATCAGATGGAGATCTGCAGTTTTTGTCAAAAAAAAAGCTGTGTAGGGAAGGGGACGTTATGAAAGGGGTCGTAGCAAAGAAGACATTGGGAAAGAGGACATAAGAAAAGGAGACATTCAGAATAATAATAATGCATTTCATTTATAAGTGCCTTTCAAGACTCTCAAGGTCACTTTACAGTCATAGGATCAGTTTTTCTGTGGGTGAGCAGCGGCAGCCACACGCGCCGCCGTTCACTCAACCCGAAAGTAACTGAAATTGATAGAAAGCGAGCTAGCTAATAGATAACTAGCTATCTGGATACATAGCTAATCGATAGCCAGCTAACCAGCTAGCCATCTTAATAGTTTCCATTTTTCGTTTACTTATTTGTGTGTGTTGCTATTATTCAAACAAACACGACTAACTTTTCCCGCCATGTCCTGTCCAAACCAGCTTGCGAGTGGACCCACCCCAAGATGACGTCCCCCAAAAACCGGACCAAGAAGAAAGCCCCTAAAGACAGCATGACCCTGCTGCCATGTTTTTACTTTGTGGAGGTAAAACGTTCAATGAATCACTTTTATTTTGTTGTTGTGTGTTTATTTATTTTTACCGTTTAGCTTTGTAATATAAAACAGTCACAATTGTTCAAGTATGTACGGGACTGCATTATGCCATTAACTCATTCACTGCCAGACGATGTGATAAAATGTGTTCACTCCAGTGCCAGGGTTTTTGTCATTTTCACTCAAATTGAAGCACCCACAGAATATTGAATTTTAGGGCTATATAAACATTCAATTCAGCGTTAGAAACCATAGATTTTCTTCTTTCATTAGAAAGAGAGTTAATTCCTAAGTTATATGGATTTTGAGTTATATGAGTTTGAAATGGGGGTATCTGAATAAAAGGCAAATCCTAGTGGGAGGGAAAAACCTCGCCAGAGCCAGCTAGCTAATTGATAGCTAATAGCTAGCTAGCTAGACAGCTAGCTAGATAGATTAAAACTACTGCTTCAAGTAAAGCTAGCTAGCCAGATACATCGTCAGCTAGCTAGATAGCATAAAACTGCTGTTTCAACCAAAGCAAGCCAGCCAATTCATAGCTCATAGATAGCTAGCATGCTAGCTATCTAGAATAAATTCAGGAATGGCAGTGAATGAGTTAATAGCATTTCACGGGGGGGTGTGCACAATTGCAAAGAGCCACAATAGAGTTTGAGTGAAAGTTTCGGGCGTTAGCGGTAGAGGGAAGAAGCTGTTTGAACTTTTTGTACCATTTTCCCTGATGGCAGTCACTGGAAAAGGTAGTGGGCAGGGTGTGGAGGGTCCACTCGGATTTTTTTTTTTTGTGCCCTTGTGTTTGTTATTGCCCTCTTCTGAGCATGAATGAGATGAAAAGGTGAAATCAACAATTCAAGCGTATGGCTCCAATCCCTTTTGCCGGTGCGGTGGCAGCTCCCCATCGTGCTGTCGTCCTTGGTGTCGCTGTACTTCCTGGAGTTGACGGACGTCTTGTCTCCCGCCGTGGTGGGCTTCCGCTGCTACGACCGCGACCTCTCCATGCCCTTTGTGGAAACGGGAGATGAGCTCATCCCGCTACTCATGCTGCTCAGCTTGGCTTTCGCTGGACCCGCCGCCTCGGTAAAACAAATTGGCTTTTATACAGTTTCATTTTACCTTTATTTTATTTTTCAACCGCTATTTCAATTTTGTTATTTATTTATAGACTATTAGTTTTCATTTATGTTTTCATTTATTTATATTTATTTATATGTATTTATATTTACGTATTTATGTATTTATTTTGTTTCTGTGGGTTTTTTTCCTTCCATTTTACCTGAATTTTTTTCTCCAAGCTCCCCTGCTAGCTGGAATTCACTTTATTTATTTATTTATTTATTTATAGTTTTTTAATTTACTTGTTTATTTCCTTGTTTTTTTTTATTTATTTATTTATTTGCTTATTTGTGCGTACATTTATTTATTTATTTATGTATTTATTTATTTGCTTATTTATGCATATATTTATTGTTTATTTACTTGTTTGTTTATTTACGTTTTTTATTCATTCATATTTATTTATTTAGTTTCTGTTTTTTTTTCATTTTACCTTATTTTTTCCAAGCTCCCGTGCTAGCTGGAATTGTTTTTCGAATTTATTTATTCATGTATTCATTTATTTAGTATTATTATTTTTTTACTTGTTTATTTGTTTATTCATTCATTCATTTTTATTTATATGTATTAACTTTGTTTTTTGTTTGTGTTTTTTCATTTTATCTTGTTTTTTTTTCCAAGCACACCTACTAGCTGGAATTCAGTTTTTGAACGTATTTATTTATTTTATCGTTTGTTTATTTATTTATTTATTTGTTTGTTCATTAATTTTCATCCATTTTGCTTTATTTATATTTATATTTATATTTATATTTATTTATTTTGTTTCTTTGTTTATTTAGCTTTATTTGTTTGTATATCTATTTTTTTAATTGATTGTTTTCTTGATTGGTTGATTTATTGATTGGTTTGTTTGTTTGTTTGTCTGTGTGTTTGTTTATTTGGTGGATGTGTTTATTAATTTTGTTTGTTTGTTTGTTTGTTTTTTCTTACGCCTCATGTTGACTCCCCCCTGGCTTTTGTCCGCAGATCATGATGGGCGAGGGCCTGATGTACTGCATGCAGTCCAAAGTCAAGAGCTGCCCCAAGACGGAGAGCAGCATCAACGCCGGCGGCTGCAGCTTCAATTCCTTCCTGCGTAGGACCGTGCGCTTTGTGGGTCAGTAAGCCACCATTTCACACATTTCTGCGGAATGGGGACATCATATTAAATGTACACAAATAGATTTGTATATATACAGGTAACATCCAAGTTACGACCGCCGCGATTTACGACCGTCCGTACTTACAACCACGACCGCCAGACCCCTTTTTTTAATTCTCCGCCTCGCACCACAACGCGCCAGCAGCCGTACTACAATTTGGGCCAGCCAGCATGTCACACACTCGCACAGCAATCTACTGCGTGACTACACTCAGTAAACAGTTTCGTATACATTAAAGGTGCAGTTATACAGTAATAAAAATCGCTAATATGAAATGATTAAAAAAATGACGATTTATCGTTTTTTGTTTTTTTTGTTTTTATTTATTTCTTTCTTATTTTGTATTTTTACTTCGAACCTATTGTAAATTTGAGCGAACCTTGACGCTCGCCGCCCTGCCCCCTTTTGCTTTTCTACCGTTCAGGTGTTCACGTCTTTGGTCTCCTAGCAACAGCCCTGGTGACAGATGTCATCCAGCTGGCCACCGGCTACCACGCCCCCTTCTTCCTCACCGTCTGCCAACCCAATTATACGGCGGCGGGCGTGGCCTGCGACAACAACGCTTACGTCTCGCAGGACATCTGCATGGGCAAAGACCAGTACGCCATCATGTCGGCAAGGTAGGACCACAATCACGATTTTTGTACAACGGCCATTTTAAATATAGTCCAAATATGCGCAGGAGTGCAAAAGTAAAAATAGCATTATTGCTTTTTACGGCTTTTGTTTAGACCCTGGCTTTTATCTGCAAATAAGTGACCATTTAAAGGCAGCACAAAAAAATAATAATTTAAAATATGACCTTCAAGGGCGGTACAGAAAAATAAATGAATGAAATAAATGGAAAAAATTAGCAAAAAATTAACATTTGAACGCAGCACAAAAAAATTGTAAATAAAATAAAATACAAAAATGACAATTCAAAGGCGGCACAAAAAATAAATAAAAAATAAAATACATTAAAAAACGACCTTTCACAGGCAGCATAAAAAACGTAATAAAATAACATCAAAAAATTAGAAAAATGACTGTTCAAAGGCAGCACAATAAATAAATGAAAAAATAGAGAAAATGACCATTCAAAGGCACCAAAAAAATAATGAAGTAAAATCCAATGTTTTAAAAATGACAATTCAAAGGAGGCACAAAAAATAAATAAATAAAATAAATAAATAATTATCAAAAATGGCCATTCACAGGCAGCCCAAAAACATTAATGAATAAAATAAAATAAAGTGAATTAAAAATGACCATTCAATGACGGCATAAAAATAAATAAAATAAAAAATATCATTTAAAGGCAGCGCAAAAAATTGAACAAATAAAATACAATGAAAAAAAGGATCGTTCAAAGGCGGCACCAAAAAAAAATTTTGAATAAAATAAAATTAAGACAATTAAAAATGACAATTTAAAGGTGGCACAAAAAAATACATTAAATAAAATAAATAAATAAAATATTTTAAAGGCAGTGCAAATACATAAATGAATAAAACAAAATGAAAAAAATTAAAATAAAATAAATTCAAAAAGATCATTCAAAGGCGGCACAAAACTGTTGAACAGCAAACCGCCATTTAGCGCAAAAAAACTCATTTTGTGTGTCACCCCCTACAAAAATCAACTCAAATTTGAAATATTATATCAGTGTACACAGGCGTATTTACATATAGCCTCAATATTCGAAATACATAATTGTATCTATATTTAGCAACAAAATCAATATGACCCTATTTTTGCAAAAGCTCCATCCCGTAACTGGATGAATTTTGTCACGTAGTATTTTTGACGTTGGATTCCTTTCGCGCAACGCTCCCAAAGCAACAATGGAGATTATTGCTAATGCAGACGTTAGCGGGCTAATCCGATCCCGGCGAAAACGTTGAGCGTCCTTATTACGCTGCATTCCACAAGCCCAATGACATGTTTGACTTGCGTCGTATAAACCTCTTCTTTCTTTCATTTTTATTTATTTATTTTTTTATTCCCTTTACAGGAAAACATTCCCGTCCCAGCATGCAACACTTTCCGGTTTTGCCGCCGTCTACATTTCCGTAAGTTTGTTTTTTTTGTATTTAATTTTGGTGCATGTTTTCATGTGTTAAGGCGTTGATTTTTTTTTATCAAAGTGGGCAGCGTGACACAAATAATCAGTCTGGAGTATTTTCTTGTAACTGTGTCTGGAAAAGGTGGTGGGCAGGGTGCGGAGGGTCCAATAGGATTTATTTCGTGCACAGAATGGCTATCTAGCTAGCTATTAGTTATCTATTACCTAGCTAGCTAAATTTCTACCTATTTGAGTTATTCAACTATCTAGCTAACTATCTATGAGTTATCTATTAGCTATCCAGCTAGCTATCAGTTATCTAATAGCTAGATCGCTAACTTTCTACCTATTTGATTTATTCAACTATCTAGCTAACTATCTACGAGTTATCTATTGGCTAGCCAGCTAGTTATGAGTTACTTCCGGGTTGTGTGAACGCTGGCGCGTGTGGCTGCCGCTCCTCACCCACAGAAAAACTGATCCCGTGACTGTAAAGTGACCTTGAGAGTTTTGAAAGGCACTTAGAAATGTATTATTATTAGCTATCTAGCTAGCTAGCTATTTGCTATCTATTAGCTATCTAGCTAGATATCTATTAGTTATCTATTAGCTAGCTAACTTTCTATCTATTTGAATTATTCAGTTATCTAGCTAGCTAGCTATTAGCTAGCTAGCTAACTTTTTACCTTTTTGAGTTACTTCCGGGTTAAGTGAACGCTGGCGCGAGTGGCTACCGCTGCTCACCCACAGTAAACTGATCCTGTGACTGTAAAGTGACTTTGAGAGTTTTGAAAGGCGCTTAGAAATGAAATGGATTATGATAAAATAATTCTTTTTTTTTTGTCTTTTTCTTTGCAACACGATATAGCATGGCACTAAAAACATAAATAAATCAATTTAATTTGTGCTCTCAGATGTACTTCAACGCCAGCATCGGCGCCACCACAAAGTTACTCAAGCCGCTGTTGGTGTTCGTCTTCTGCATGGCGGCGGGTCTGGCCGGCCTGACGCAGATCACCCAGCACCGGAGCCACCCCATCGACGTTTACGCGGGCTACCTGATCGGAGCCGGCATCGGCGTCTACCTGGTCAGTCGTTGCGGAAAGCGTTCGCCCTCGCGCGACATCCACTCGGACGCCATAGGTTCCATTTTACAGTTTTTCCCGTTAACTCATTCACTGGCATTCACGAATTTGTCCGGGAATCGAAAAGCATGACGTGGAGCGCCATTCCTGAATTTGTTGGTTTTTTTTTTTTTTTTTTTTTTTTGCGGGGGTGCCGAAAAAGCTCTGATCATAACTCTGGCAATGTTTTTTTCACTTCCATAAGAGGGCAGCATTTACCTTTTGTTAGCCATGTTAGCGCTTTGTTCCAGCTTCAGCTGTTGTTAAAGCGTGATATAAGGCAATATGAATTGTATTGTATTCTATTTTGTACATCTGCCCCCATTTCAAGCTCATATAACTCCCGACCCCTATAATTTAGGAATTAACTGTTTTCGTACAATGAAAGAAGAGAGTCTAACGTTTCTAACGCTGTATTGAATGTTTATGTCGTCCTGAAACTCAATATTCTGTGGGCCATGTAATTGGAGCGAAAATGACAATAATCCTGGCACATGCAGTGAATGCGTTAATGAGGAAATGAATAGTCTCCAGAAGAAAAATTGAAGAAACAACAAACCAAGACATGTTTTCCATGTAAATGTCCTAATCCGTTCCAAGGCCACCAAAATCAGACCGAAATATACCCTACAGCGACAAAATCATCAACATGTCACAGATATATTACAATTAGATTATTGCACAATAAATCAGAGGTCCGTATAATATAAGAAACAAAAAAATGACATATAAACCACTCATAAGAAGGAAAAGATTACAGTAAAGATTACAATAGCTGAGAAATGCAAAAAAAAACTGCAGTTAATTGGTCGTGATGAAAGATTTCCGTCACCACTCCCACATCTTGGCATATTAAGCTGGTTTCAAATGTTTTTCAAAACCAACCGGTTTGCAACTTTCTCATGCCGACAAAATAATAATATTCGTGAAGAATCAAAATCGGACATTGCGGTCGTTTCCATTTTGAGTTGTAACATGCAGCAGCTTGCATTGCACGTCATCAAGCTATTGAGGATGAACGGCGAGGGAGCATTTGGTTAGCTTTGAAGGACGCCATCTTTGCCAATAAAACGCTTTGACTTGCATTTTGGCTTGTTGTGTGCGTCAAGACAAACTCTTTGATTTGTCACCTCCTCTTTCATTTTCTCTCCCAGCGTGCTATATTTAGCCTTCTTTTACTGAGAGCGACAGAGAGAGAAGCAGTAATCGGATAAGAATTCGCCGCAGCAATTTCACACTCGAGTTTAGGGAGGAGAAAGAGAAGATGAAAAAAAATGGAATCGCTGCGGATTTTTCATCGTCCTTCAGGTTGTGAAGCAGAAGAGCTTTTGACTCACTCTTAATTTTTAATGAATTTTTTTATCTCTTCTTTTCTCGAGAAAAAAAAACTTTTAAAAACATAAATTAAATTAAATGTGTTGGAAAAAAAGTGAAACCTTTTTCACAGCCAACTAATACCCCTTCCTAGACTGTAGTTGTTTTATTCTTTGTTGCTTCCTTTTTATTTTATTTTACTTTAGTTATATTTTATTTTATTCCTATTTACTTTATTTTAATTTTAATTTTAATTTTAATTTTAATTTTAATTTTAATTTTAATTTTAAATTTTAATTTTAATTTAGTCATTTATTTGTATTTTTATTTTTAGTCATTTATTTTTTTTTATTTTTAGTCATTTATTTATATTTTTAGTCATTTATTTTTTTATTTTTAGTCATTCATTTTTATTTTTAGTCATTTATTTCATTTATTTTTATTTTTAGTCATTTATTTTTATTTTTATTTTTTATAAAAGTCCCATTTAGTCCGCACTCGAAAATAAAAATAATTTTAACAATACGTCTCAATTCAAAATTTATCACGATGGGAATGCTCAGTTTCATGTTGCTAGGCAGATTTCATGGGGCTCAAAGAACACTGCGCCGATTCCAAAATAACAACATCGTAACAACATCACTTTTCTGTGTTAAATGCGAAGCCCATAAGGAGGACATATTGGATCTTGTCCCTGATGTCAGTGTCCCCCCCCCCCCCCTCCAGGCCGTGTACGCAGTGGCTAACTTCAAAGCATCTGAGGAAGACGCGTCACCTCAGCCCAAATCGTTGACGACGCCACATAAGGACACGCTGAGGGTGCTGAGTCAGCGCAGTCACGACTCCCTCTACAGGAAGACTCCGCGGGTGTCGGAGAGCCGCGAGGAGCTGGCCGTGGCCATGGCTTCGGGAGGGCGGAGCAAAGTGAGGCGTGAGAAAGCCTCCCTGGCGTCCCTTAAGCGAGCCAGTGCCGACGTTGAGCTCCTGGCCACCCGCGGGCCCATGGGCAAGGAGACGATGGTGACGTTCAGCAACACCCTGCCCCGGGTGGCCAACGGGAACAGCCCCATCTCGCCCTCCGATGAGCCGCCCATCTCGCAGCGCCACTTGACCTTCCACGTGCCGCTAGACCCACAAAGATCCCGGCAGCTGGTGTCAGAATGGAAGCAGCGCTCTCTGGAGCTCCGGAGTCAAAGTTCCCGGGATGAGAACGAGGACGGGACGGAAGCGGCGGATCCGCCGGACGAGACGGGCGACAAGGGGATGCCGTCCTCTCTTTACCCCAAAGTGCAAGCCAATAAAGGCATGGCGACGCCTCCATCCGGAGGCCGGATGGTTGTGTCTCCTCCGCTGGTCCACATCCCTGAGGAGGCTGCGCGTCCGCCGCCCGTCTCCCCCAAGAGCGCCAAGACCCGCGCTAAGTGGCTTTCACTCACCGAGGCGGAAAGGAGCGCCGCAAAGGAGCCCGGCATGGGACCCATCGCCGTATCCACGCCCAGGGTGCCCAACACGCAACCCAGTCAACCACCCGCTCAACCAAGAGTCACTCAGGTGAGCTGCGAAATCCTCTCGGTGTTCCTTTAGAGTTTTCTCCCAGATATCAGATGCACTTATCTGTCACACCTTAAAGTCCGGCCCCTGAAGATACTGTCTGCCATTAAACCAGGGCATGGGGCAATGAAGGTTGGGGACCGTTGCTCTACCTAACCTGGGATCGACTCCAAGCCCAGGTTTTGGTCTGCCTGTGGCCCAAACGGGTTGATCCCTGGTTCAAGCCTTTCTCTGAGGTGGTTCAAACCTTTCTCGGAAGTGTTTTATACGGTTATGTTGTGGGTGTAAATCGTCCCCAGATGTAATGTGTCCGGCAATGACAAGTCCGAGGTGTATCGGACCCATTCAAATCCTTCTGGGACTGACTCCAGATGACTCAAAAAGCAACGTGCAAGCCAGTCTTCTCCTTCCTTACATGTATTTACCCGTTGCAGGTGATGGCAATGTCCAAGCAACAAAGCCACGGCGGCTCCTCGGTGGAGGGCGGCGGTTCCTCTTCCGGCGGTGGCTCCAACTGCTCCGAGTCGCTCTACTACCGCATCCCCTCTGACCGAGACAGCTGTGTGGGGAGCAATCCAGGAAGCATCGCCGGCAGCGGCAGCATCGTCACCATCGACGCCCACGCCCCGCACCACCCGGTGGTGCGGGTAACGGCCTCCAACGGCAAGCCGTGGGAGTGGAGGAACACCATCAGCGGTAACATGATGGCCGGCGACGCGACGGTGTTGGAGAAGCACCGCGGTGTGCTTCGAGGGCAGGACAACGCCCCGTTGTACCGTGACTACCGGACGCTCCCGGTAAAAAAGGAGTCACACTGTGGCGAAACTCCGGAGCCCCCACCGTTGCCGCAGCCTACCTCCTCCTCCCCTCTGCCTCCCCCACCCCAGCTTTCATCGCCCCGTCTCCCGCCGCCACCCCCTCACGCGTCTCTCCTGTCCCACCCACCGTCTCAGGTGTCCCCGCAAAGCTCCTCGTCCCCCTTACCTCCTCCACCGCCGGCGTCTTCCATGCCGCAGCCGCCGCCTCCCCATCCCTCGTGCTCAGCTATGCTCCCACCTCCACCCCATCCCGATCTGCTGATGGACGACCAGATGCTGTCCCGCTCGTCCACGTTGCCCCGCCGGCCCTCCGTATCAGCTCGCAGTCATGCCGAGCAGGAGCACTACTACAAGGCACTCCAGAATGAACGGATGCTATAGTGCGGCGGTCTCTAACCTTCATTGAACCACCCGAGGGTTTCACATCAAGCAATATTTTGGAAGATCAGCGTCGAAGGAAAAGCAGGCAAAAGTAAACGATTAAAAATGCCAGAGAAACCAATTCGTTGGTCACATCTCGGGGTCATGACACGACACTGAAAGTGTGTCCAGCCTACTTAGTACCTTTGTTTCAACCATCGGCATTGAAGAAAATCACAAAGCAGAATTTAGGGGTCATCGTTAGGGGGTTAGGATGATCTTCTGTATGAATGAACCTGTATATGAAGCCTCAAACATGTTGAGTGAAAAACAGTCACGACTATTGGTGAAGCTAGCAAAATTTGTGACCGTGAACAAACCTCGATGAACCCTTATGAAAATCAAACTTTTGCTACCTGCGCAAATATCAGTGGGATCACGGCTTTAAGAGCAGCTCTTCTTTCTTGGAAATTGTAGGGTGTTCTCCGTTCTCATTTGTATTGGTCTGATTTTTGTTAGGGAGGATCTGGAACCGCTGCTATATTGGACGGGTCATATTTAGAGGTGACAGACTTCACAATTTTTTGAAGGATGGCATCTTCAATTCAAATCCATGGGAACACTTTAGCTAAAGCATCCGTAAGATGTCAGAAGACGAGAAATGGGGGGAGGGGCAAAGAACAAGAATTCCCACCTGCTCGCCGCCGGGGAGAAAAAAAGCATCTGCGGTGGAAAGTAGAGATCGGACTTCGAAAGGCCTCAGATTTGCTCAATCTGTTTTCCTCAGAGAGGGCTAAGGAAAACAAAACAACCGCGGGCAATGCCAGCGTTCCCAAAGACGATTGCAGCTGTATGTTGGCTGCCGGCTTTTGTTTGCTTTTCTTGTGGATCTTTAAGCTCCGAGCCTGGATCCTTCTGGGGAGTCGTCTCACTTAAACTGTCAATCTTGAACCATGCCGAGGAAGAGGACGAAAGCTGTAAATCCCAATCCGGGCATCTCCGGAATGATTTACGGCCTCAAACCAACCACCCTGATGAGTGGATGCAAACCAGTATCTTCTGTTTCCTCGACTCCTGGTCTTACAGTCTTATATTAGAGAGCCTTGGGGGCGATGTGACCTAACTTCATGTTTGGTTCAGCTACACTTAACCCTCTCGTCAGAATGTTCTGACCCTCCAATTTCTTCGGACAAGTGTGAATGCTATCATCTGTGTCCAGATCAGATAAGGCTTACCAGAGACCCTCACCATATCAACAAAACTCTAACCCTAGGCCTGAACCCTGACTCTCAAAACCTTGACCGAAGCTCATACGTTTAACAAAACTCTTTAACCCAAACCCCAACATCATAAACCCTAACTCTGAAACCTAGCACTCAAGCTAACCTGGTAACCTCAACCGACTAACTCCAACCCAGCCCTAACCCACTTAACGTGTCAGCCTCAATCCTTAACTGTAAACCCAAGTACAAATCTCACCGTAAACCATGAAATCAACTCCAAAACCTTATACTGTGACACTCACCCAAACCTCAATCAAAACCCTCAAAACGTTGAACCCTTGCCTTGGACTCTCAACCAAAATGATCATTTATACCCGAATCCCAAACCCTAAACCCTCCATCACTAAACTAAAAATGTAACCTTATGATGGACCCTAACTTGGACCCTCAAATCTAATCCTTACAACTGAAACATCAATTTACTCATTATCAAACACCACCATTACCTCCCAATCTTGAATCGCAAATCCCGAACCCAAAAACCTCAACTCCAGACCACAAAACGGAATGACGAGTCACCACACTTATTTTTGACAAGCACGATTCAGGTGACTGGACTGGGGCGGTTCTATCATTTTATTAATCAGGGCGAACTTCATTCAGTATCTCCACATTTTCAGGTGCACAAACGTATCACACCACACATCGGATATATTTTGAGGCTAGTCCAACACGTATGTCCGGCGAATGTTCATCATGTAGTTATACCATGAAAACATGATGAACTTTGAAAACCGATGAACTCAATGTGAATCCGAATGAATGCAAACTAAAGTCGAAATCAAAAATGGGAACTTCAATTCAAAATGTTTATTTCATCCCCCCCCCAAAAAAATCAATATTTCCAGTAGAGTGATACCTCGCTTTACGAACCCCTCGTCTTACGAACTTTTCGGTTTACAAACGTTAAATTTATGACAATTTTACCTTGCCATAAGAAATATTTTTCAGGATACACACGTGGCGCCATAATGAGTGATGTGTCGTTCACGAATGAGCCCATTCTCCTAACAAGAAAATGGCAGCCGGCTTGTTTTGGTCCTGTATTCCCAGCCCCCAGTCGTCGGTTAAAGCCACGTGATTGGTCAAGAACGCAGCAGTCAGGGGAGGTGGTTTAAACATTAAAGAGACAGGCAGACAACAGAGAGTGACAAAATGGATATAAAAAAACAGTGAAATTTGGACTTGTTTCAACTTTGATAGTTCAAAAGCAGAGTGTAGACTGCAAGGTTAAAATATCCCATCAATCAGGCTCCACAAATAACCCGTAAAAAGCTATCAACCCAGCTTAACAGAACACAATTGATGAGGAACAAGGTAAAATGATGGCAGAGAAAGCACCTCCAAGGGATCATTTCTCAAGATGGTGAAAGAAGAAGGCTACGTTCCTCATCAAGTGTGTAATGCTAATGAAAGCGGCCAGTCAATTCCATCAAGCCATCAACGACAATCACAAAGGTCAATAAAACCACTTTATTATACAGTACAGTTTATTTCTTTAATTATAATACCATAGCATTTATTATACATCAAATAAGGTACATTTTGTGTAGTTTTAAGGCTTAGAAAATTAGAAAATGATGTTTTATGGGGACCTGGGAACGGATTATTCTCATTTTAATGGTTTCCTATAGGAAATAATTTTTTGGGATACACGCTTTTCGCCTTACACACTCTGTCTGGGAAGCAATTAAGTTTGTAAGCCAAGGTATCACTGTATATTGTGCTAGTACAGTATCTAGAAAACAACGATTAATTGACAACTCTGGATTTCAACTTTGTTGTATAAAGTTAACTCTTTAGCTTCTTTTGTGCCAATTGTTTCATCAGTCAACAAGTGCTTTATTTTTCGGGGGGGCCGGGGGGGGTGCAGCGGGGGGTTTCATAAATAACGGACAAAAAAAAACATTTTTTTTAACGATCCCCTCAAGCTATTTTGTACAAATGGGTATTGTACAGCGTTACGCATGAGTACGTTTCCGTTGGGGTTTTCTTTAGTAGGATTTTGCACAAAAATTGCACAAATCGGAAAACGTGTTTTGTTGTTTTTGACAATTAGATTTGTTTTAAAGAAACGCATAACACTTCAACCTAAATAAGATAATATACCACCTGAAATGTTTTTTCTAAGTGAAAAAAAAAATATTTTCATGTTCAAATTTAACATTTGGTTGTTTTTTTGTTGCTGCAAAATCGTCCGGTTGGAAAATAATAATTTTTGGTACTATTTCCTACTAAATTCTGACGAGAGCGCCTCATTTAGTGTAGCGTGTGTGTTTTTCTTCAGGTTTTCACCCTTACCTTATTTAACAAGCCATTGCTGCATTTTTTAGTGCTTTTGAAGTATTGTAAATCTCATTTTTTGAGTGTAAATAAAAAAAACGTGCTTAATATTCGTTATTGATCGATCTCCTTGGCCCTTTTTTTTTTTTACTGGCGGGCTATTTTTTTCTATCTGT